>NW_019230349.1:2573-184770 GCF_002742605.1 Olea europaea var. sylvestris
TCTGCTCTTACCAGTTTTGCACCTTTGAGCTCACCGTATTGGAATTTCTTCCTCTCCAAGGGCTAAATTAGCCATTTAGCCACATGGGAGCTGGAGACTTTCCAAAATTAGCTGGGACGGATGAATGATCCTCAAGCTAGAGTGTTTCCACATTGGTTAGGTCTAGATATCGTGCGGAGAAAGGTAAGGCGGCCATGAAAATGAAATGATACCTCTGCAGTCTGCACCTATATTTTGCCTCTCTCTCTCTGTCTGTTACGTGGACCATTTCACAACTGCCACTTCATCTTATCATCCTCATTTGTTATATAGCCCCTCACCCTAAACGTTCTCCACTTCACTTTCCCCATTCACTCTTCCTCCAATAAATCTCTTCCAACCATGAATACCTTGTGCTTAACCCCTCCCTCTATCAAAATGGCCACAAAGCTCAAAAAACATGAGGTTATATGTCCACTTGGCCAGAAAAAATTAATTACTACCACCACAGTGACGACTGACAAAATGATAATGGAGAAATGGATCCAGGAAGAGAAAGAAAGGAAGATGATAGGATTTAACGTCAATACAAAATTCCCAACTAAAGGGGGTGTCTTCTTGAATATGTTGGTTATCTCTGCTGGGGAATGTGGGTTGATTTTCCAATAGCAGAGTCATGGGCATGCAAACAACCGTGAATCCAAACTTCAATGGAAACTTATAGACTTCCTGAAGAGCAGGATTCTTGTGGGCAATGACATCAAGAACAAGAAATATTCCCTCGCGGCCTTTTTGGGAGACAAAGGCATGGGTCAACTGGACATTAAAGATCTGGAAGTAGATCTTGCTTCATACGTTGCCGAGGTAAAACTCGAAGAAACGGTTGCGAAAACAGTGGGTATAGAAAAGAGAATACTCCATAGCGGTTGGGACTCGAAGGATTTATGCCGAGATGAAGAAATGATGAGGTATCTCACCATTATTGGTCAACTCCAATTTCAGCTTGGAAAAATTTATGTTTGGTCCGTCTTTTTTTGACCTTTTGTCCAGTTCTAGAGACTTCGGTTGTAACGCCCCAAATTTTAAGAACTTAAATTTGAGGTATTACCAATATCATTTCATATACATACTTGGAGTGGAAAAATTTAATTGGAAATTTGAAACACTTAATAAAATAAAAATGTCATTGAATTTAAAGCATTAAATGGAAATAAAAAAATATTTATTCCAACATAAATATCCATGAATATTATTATTTTTTGAGAACGTTCTTTACTTGGCAACCCGCGCACCGCTCAGCCACCATCTCCGTCGACCGACCTAACTTGAGATGTTAAAAATTGAAGGAATGAGTAATTTATACTCAGTAGGATACGATTAATGGTGCGATCCCGAGTAAAATATTCAATCAGGCATCAAAATAATCATACAGTCATATCATATCTTTAGATTCCGGTAAGAGCTCATATCATATCATATCTTTGGTACCGGATGGCCATTTCATATCACATCATAATCATATTATATCATAACTTTTATGAGTATAACATTTATCAACATGAAGAAATAAATTAAACGGGGCTAACCACTTGCACCTTGTAATCCTACCTTGATTGAATAAAACACTTGTTGGAAGAAAAGATATACGTCCACAACTCCTCGTCTCTATAATCGTGTCAAAATGTGTGCTTCTAAGGGAAAAATTGTCCATCTATTTATAGCCAACTTAGAGCACTAAAATTTAAGGTAGACAAAAATCATTCCTTAAATCGTCACATCTTAGTCAAACATTCATCTCTTTAATTGGTCCAATCAATCAATGTTTACCCTTCTTATATGCACACGTGCAATCAATCATAAAGATCAGAAAGGTAACTGAATTATTTAATCGGCCCAATGAGTCAAAGTTTCTATAATCACAGGGCAACTTACCATTTCTTTTAAACCAAGGTCAACTGACACATTGGCAGGACAAGGTCAAATGACTACAAATTTTCCTTACTTTTATGGACCCTTTCCTACTATACGTGGTCGGCTCAAGATTAATTCACCAGTCTTATCAATTCCCAAATCAATGCATTTTTAAAGAGAATCTACCTTTTTCCACTATATATATATATATAATTTCTAAAAATTTCGGGGTGTTACACGAGTGCTAGTGGTAGGGTTACAATGGCTAGGTTGGGTGAGGGAGAGGTACCTGGGGATTTCAAAGCTAGTTAACGGACTATGGGCGAAGGTCCCATAGATTACAAGGCTGGTTGGGGGGGCATCAAACATACCTTCTACAATGACCTTTGATAAACTCACCAGCCTTAGGGAAAAATATTGCATACCCCATTACATAGACTTTCTCGTCCCTAAGGCCCATCAATGTGCCTGTTATCTAAAGTCGGGATGTGTGACTGTCAGTGAATTCCTGTTGAAAGCAAGAATACGTCTATTGTTTTACCCCTTCTTCTAGATAATGCTTCGATGCTTCATGTTAGCTCTTACTTAACTTTTGCTAAATTGGTGGAGCTAACTACTTGGGGCTACTTTCTCTGGAATAAAGTTTTCCTCAGTGAGGACATGCCTCTACATGTCGTCCAGACCATTTTCCAACCCAAATGAGTCTAAGAGGTAGTATTACTTAACCCCATGGGGAGCTCATGCCCCGTTCATGGTGGCCTTCTCTCTTCCATCAAGGGGTGGAAGGAGTCCCAGTTCTGGGTTAGGAAAAGTGCCAAATGGTTGAGAAAGATTCAGCATCAGCTTACACCATACCAACCCAATACTCTAAAGCCTGTGAGTGTTTAGCCATATTTTGATTTGCTTTCTGCTTTCTTAACTATATTTAACATTTAACTGCTCCTTTGCAAATTCAGGTTCGTACTTTAAGCTCGAGAAGCGGAGTAGGACGTGATTGAGGACATCTACAAGCATCCTTTAAAGCTAAGGCATTTCAGCCACTTCATCGATCAAAGCAGATACTTCATCGACTTTGGCTTGATGGCTTTCAGGGGTAAGGATTAGGCCTCATTTGTCCCTATTATTTATCATATTAGTAGTTTCTGACTTTATTTTTGTTGCTGACAGATAACTTTAGAAAGAAGAAGTATCCGACCCCTGAAATGGCATCGATCTTAAGGCTCACCTCTACAGTAGGAGGCCATGCCTTTGAAGCTTTCATCTAGTGGCACCAAACATGTGCGGGGCAAGTTAAAACCCCTCAGCAAAGAAAGTACTAAGAAAAGCGTAGAAAAGGTGCCTCCTAGGGTCGAAAAAAGTAAAAGAGATAAAGGTAAGGGGTGGTCGAGGAGCCTCTTAAAAAAAGGAATCTATCTCACAGCAGCTACAGCTCTGGCAAGTTTGGCACCATAGTTGATCAATCCTCTAAGCTAGCAGCGCCCTCTGCTCCTAATCTCTTGGAGGCCTCCATGAAGGCAGTGCAGGTGAAGGTCGTGCACAGGGCCAATGAAGAGGTCAAGGAAAGAGGAAAAGTCTGGCCTCGAGGCCACAGGGAATGCTCCAGCTTTGAAGACTCCAAGGAAGTTTGGAAGATTTTTGGCAAGACAGAATGAAGAGATAGCCCCAACAGTGCTGGAGATGCTACCACCAGAAGTCCGTACTGAAACTACAAATTTCTGTAAGTTCTGGACTGAGAGATGGTAGCTGCATGTGTCCACCTATGATGCAGTAGACCCAATGCTGTGAGCGGGTAGATATCTTTGTAGCAGAGGCCCTAGGCCTCAACACCACGTGGGTGTCATTGCCACGTGGATAGCAGGGGCCCTACGCCTCAGTGCCACGTGGCCATGGCACAACTAACTATTAATCAAGAGTCCTATTTGAATAAAGTGATAACCAAATTTGGTATGAGATTTGCTAAGCCAATCAATATACCATTAGCTATGCACATGAATTTGTCATCTGCACAATATCCTAAAATTGAAAAATAAATGCATGAAATAAGTAATGTTCTCTATGCTAATGCCATTTGGTTTGTGATGTACTCTATGATTACTGCGTGATCGAATTTTGCATATACAGTTAGTTTCTTGAGTAGATTTATGTCTAACCTAGGTAAACTTCATTAGACTGCACTTAAATGACTGTTAAGATACCTGGAACTTTAATAAGAGGATTAGTGTTTAAAAAGGGAAATGAAAAGTTAGAGATTAAAGGATATGTAGATTTTGACTTTGTGAGAAATAAAGATCAGAAGAAATCTACCACTTCATAATTCTTTACTCTAAGTGATAATTGTGTCACATGGAAATCACAGTTGCAACCTATTGTCATACTCTCTAGCATTGAAGCAGAATATGTTGCATTAGCTAAAGCTGTAAAAGAATACAAGTGGCTGAAAGGCCTTCTATGCGAATTAAATTACTTGAATGATAATGTTATGATGTTTACTAATAGACAAAGTTCATCGACGTTGTGTAAAAATCATGTTTATCATGAACGCTCTAAGCATATTGATGTAAAGTATCACATCATTAGGGAGAAGTTAGCTTCTGATGATTTTATTTTGCTTAAAATTGCAATTGATGATCCTACTAATATAATCCAAGGTGAAGATTTGTAAGATGGATCACTTAAATCCACTTGGCACATGATTATTGTGGACCATAGATTAAATCCAACCATATCCAATGGTTGGATTTGATCTTGTGGTCACTTTCTATCACTAGTCATGTCACTTGTTATTGGTTTTTGAATGTTGAATTCAAAATGTTTTTGGCTCTATATTTACATTTGCACTCACTTGTTTGCATTTGGACTTGGAGAGTTGGAAGACAAAGAGAGAAAATATTGAGAGGAGCTAAGTGAGAGAGATTCATATCTCCGATGAAACTCTTGGTTGCCTTCAGCAGTTCTCTCGGTATATTCATTACCATTCCCGTGGACGATGTTGTATGATTCGGTGTGACACAAATCTAAGCTCAACATCATAGGACATTCCATTAGTAGCATTTTTCGCATTATAGTTGTAAAAATAATTTATTTGTAAGAACTTAGTACCCAAAACCGGCAGCCTATTTACTGATTCGCAGTCACCAAGGGGCTGGAACTCGATTACAAGCATGGACTCAACCAAATAAAATGTTGCTTACTTCAAATTGCCTAGTTATGAGATGGAATTAAATTTAAGCACCAAGAAATTCGAAATCACCAAAGGGGCATGCAACCTGGAATCTGTCTTCAATTAGAGCCAAGTTAAGAACAGAACACGTACGAGGCTGGACAAAACCCACTAGAAACTGTCTTGAATCTAGAAACTGAATCCGACAAGCACCACAATCTCAAACTGAATTCGAGCAACACCAAAAAGTGAAATTCTTCTAAGATAATAAATTGAATCTCGGCAGATTTTACAAAATCCACAATGGAAGGTTTGACATTACCAAGTTATGAAGGTAAAATCGAACAAAGATCAATAAGCTTAAATGTAAAAGAAGCAAATAAAATAAGTGTTTCTTTCACTAAAATTAAGAGTCTCTCTCTCTCTCTAACACCTTACATTGTGAGTGCTTTTTTTCTTGCCTTCTTTTTTCCTAAACAAAGTGCATACTCAGTTTGAGTTTTTAGTTGCTGTTTACTACTACTTTATTTGCATTGCATAGCTAGCTATAGATAATACACAACTTCGTCCATTTATCATTTCATCCAAACAATTCCCACTAGTTTTAAAGAGCAATTTGTGTACCTTCTGTAAGATTTAAATAAACTTCCACCTTATATCAGAGCTTATTACCCTTGTGAACTACTACACACCATGGCGAGGGGTACATTTAACAGCACATTTCTTGCCAAAATGCAGGCCGTTTGATGATATTTGAACTTTGGTTGACAAGGAAATCTATTTCTCAAAAGAAGTTTTTTTTTTTTTTTTTTGGTCACAACTGCAAAATCACAACTGCAAAAACAGGTATTTTCACAGAATTAACATATGAAACGAAGGACCATCTCACACATGCAGATATGGCAATCAGAGTTCTGACTTGAAAAGCTCTCATATATGGCTCTAACTGTTGCATTTGTGTATATATCATAAAAATATAACTCCTGTCGCTTTAGGAACCCATTACATACATTTCTCATTACAACCCAACAACAGACAAAGCCGACCCCAGACTAAGTTTCAACATCACCAGCAACTTTTAATAGTTACAGTTAAATTTTCCATATAACAAGATGATCAGGAGACAGCTGCTCTGGATGACAATTTAGGCTTCAAAGCAGAAAACTTCCCAGTTATACTCACTGGCAGTTTAGAATAACTGAAAAAATAGACTTGTAGATTTGTCACCAAATGATCTGAGATCCACAGGTTTCACCAAAGCTCGGCACAAAGGACATGTACGTTCTCTCTCAAACCTGAAAGCAGAATATAGTCAGGTACTCAATGTGGAAATGAATAGTAACGGCCTGTTCGGAGAAGTTTTTGCTGTTTTGCTTTTTCTAGAAAAGCATTTGTTAAAGCTTTTCTAGTAAGACAAAGCATTTTCACTTAACAAGACTCAAAACTACTACTTAGTCTCAGAAACGACTTTTTGATTTTCAAAAGCCATGCCAAGCAAGCTCTAAAACTCGTAGAAGGAGAGGATTAATTTCTTTACTTTTTTCTTTAGAAACTGAAAAAATACCAAAGAGGAAGTGCATATTTTGGATATTTCAGCACAGGATACAACCCAAAATCCTAACATCAAATTTGAAAAATGAAAAATAAGCAAGCCATATATGTAACAAAATTACTTTGAAACATAGACAAGCCAACTTGATAGCAATATGACAAAAGTGGAGGGAAAATAGAGCTGATATCAAGAATGTGGGAATTGATATAGCATTCGCTTTAGCTTTTAGCAGTTTATCAACTACTTACCTTACTGTGCAAATCTATTTAGCCTTATATTTGGATTGTAACATTAAGGTACATGCATATTAATTATCTCTTGAACCTTGCTCTAGGAAAGCAGCATTAAGGGTGCGTATGGTACACCATACAGGATTAGGGTGGTTAGGTGTAGGATGAAAGTTCTGTGTTTAATGGTGAAACACCGGCATTAAGGGTGCGTATGGTACACCATACAGGATTAGGGTGGTTAGGTGTAGGATGAAAGTTCTGTGTTTAATGGTGAAACGCCATATTGGAAAAGTGTAGAAGTATTTAAAAATAAAAATTTATAACAATATTTTTAGCTAAGCTTAAAAAAAGTAAAGTTACTTAATAAGTAACTATTTACAAACATGTTTTCTTGAAAACTTGCCTGGATAACTCACTTTTCTTTATTTTAAGTTAAAAATTAATGTTTTTCTAAGATGAGCTTAAAAATAAGATGTTACATTTAATAACTTCTTTGTCTACAGTAATGTTTGGAACTTGCTTTTTAAGTAAGAAAGTTTCTTTTTATAAGTACTCTTAAAAAAAATAAAAATGTAAACTAACATTTGTCCACAAACATCTTTGGATAACTTTTCTCCTACTCTTACGTAAAAAGGTTACTTTTTTTTTTTTTTTTAAAGCAAGCATAGGCCTCAAATGGCACTTAAGGCATGAGGCATTCAATGGAAGTTTTAGATGAGACAGGACTTCAAGCGTAAGCCTCAAAAATGTTTTTATGAACAATAGAAAGGCACACAACCTCCATTTGACATTCCGATGGGCTACCACACCAGCAATAGATTTCAATCATGTACATCATCCAGCATGAGTTGAGACCAGAAAATTTTAATGATGTTTCAATTCTTAATATCTATTGGCCTAAGCACATCAAACTTCTAATGACTTCTGGTTCAGGACTTCGTAAATTCACCTATATGTTTCCCCTGCATACATTTAAGCTTCAAAGGAAAACTACAATTAATATTAAGTGTGACAAACTTTTAAGTCTTGAACAATCAAATACAGTATAATATTTAAAATGGGTATCAGGTTTTTCCAGCTCTCCAAATCCTCATTCTCTGCCTTCAGCCAAATATTAATGAACTTCACTGATCTAATTTTTCAACAACTATAACATGAAGGGCCTCCAAGTCTACAGCAACCAGTAAGTAATACATCATATCCTCATCTTCCTTCTCAGTCTCACAAGCATAAAGAATTATCCATATTCCCTTGGTAAGATGTTAAGCTGTCAACTGCTATTCAAATTTTAGATCGCGTTTAACCACCCATTCTGTTGCTTACTGTCATCATGGCAGGAAATAGAAATTCTTAACAAATTTAGAGTCAGAAAACTAACCATTCAGACACACAATCCTCACAAAATATGTGTTTACAGCATAATAAGATTGGTGCGTGCATATTTTCCTGGCAAATGGCACACAAATCCCCTGCTGCATTAACCTGCATTAGATTACATGAATATATTGAAAAAGTTGCCTTTAAAAAACTCAAAACACTAGTTCAGGCATAAACCATTAAAGCAACGAATGAACATGGCACTAAATTGAGCACATGACATGGGGCCTAAAGCAATGGTTGCAATAAATTGACCAAAATGCAGCAATGAGACCATGCTGCAGGTGCAACAACAAAATGAAACCACTGGGACTGCCAAGAGCTCATTGGCAAGGATAACAGGTATTGCAGATACCATTTTCAGGTCTGATTAAAAATGAAATTTTTCTTTAAACCTTCTTAAACAACGCAAAGACAAAATCAGCACATGAAATCAATGAGCAGAGTTGGGGTAACTAGATCACCTGTTCAGATGTTGCATAAGCTCCATAATGGATATCTTTACACGATAATGCTTTCAAGGCAGTAAAGAAAGATTGAACCTAAAAATACAAACCAGAGAAATGCAAAGCATCAAGGCCTTGCATAAAGTACTTCAATAGCAAATTCCAAAAATAAGAACAAAATAATATGCTATGTAAATATACCCCCAAAAAAAAAAAAAAAAAAAAAAAAAAAAAAACAATGCAAAGCAGAACCATGAACAGAAAGACACTCTAATGACTAACATGAGTTATTACCTTCTCAACAATAGATGTGAGTTTGAAAGTCAAGTATAACCCAGTCATCAGTGATGAGAAAAGGCTTCCATAGTCTTTGTTCAGAAAGAAACGATACCATACAGGAGCTGGCAGCAAAGCACGGTAAAGCAGCAGTAGGTACTCAACCAAAGTCAGCATTTGACCCTGTTAATTACAAATCTCCTTATCAGATGACAATCTCAAAGAGCACTAAACATCATAATTTACCAAAATCTTTGGCATAATTATTCATAGTACAGAAACATACCTGTCTACGGTAGTTTCGGCCTCTGCTGTTCTTGTAATGCAACAATAGAAAGCACTTGAAGATCATACCAGCCTGACGGACCAGAGTATCTGGGGAATGAATCGGATTCGATAAATTAGTTGAAACTGCAAGCAAATGACTCTATGCAAAAGAAGAAAAATTACAATGACTAAATCACATGGACACACACCGTTCACCATGATAATGAATATAGCATGCCAGAAAGGTGGTATAGCCTTTGGTGGAATCATCAACAATGGAAATAGAAGATCATCACTCCAGTACCACCAGTAAACCCCAACCACATGAACCACGAAGAGAATAACAATGCCAATGAGAACAGATATTTTCCTCTCACCCTGCAGAAATTTAAACGAATTCTTGCTTAACACTAAATTTTATGAAAATACAGACCAAAGGAAGGCTTCAGATTTCTGGTTCAGCAAATCACTCCTAAAAAAGGATGCAGATATATAGGGTATCTAACGGAACCTTAAGTGCTGTCTGTTTCCGTAAAAAATCATTTGACTTGAACATTACAGCAGAAATCCAAATGGTAACAACGAAACCTGCAAATGTTGCAATAAATCAAATATAGATTCTGAATATAATAATATTATAATAGTACATCGTCAACGCAAAATTTGAAAAAACGAAAGGATATGAATCCACAACCCCAATAAATTTACAAAACGGAGAGCAAAGTGCCACCTAAAAATCTAAGAAAAGCAAAACAACGTTTTCAATTGGCTTGTTGGTGGCTTGGAAGCCATCTTAAACAGAAAATCTAGGATAAACATTATAATGACAGTAAAACCATACACGAAATATAAACCGCAAGGGGAGAAATATGTAGCAAAAGGGAAGCATCCTCCTCAACAAACAAAATGAAAACACTTGATCTTCTTTCCCCCGCGTTTGAAGCCCACAAATATGACAATGTAGCAATTTGATCTGTTTGGATATGAAATTCAAATGCCAAAGGGAAACAAAAAGGGAAAAAATAAAATTAAAAAAAAATAAAAATCTCTAGTTATCTCCATTGTTGTACAACATGCCAGCTGCCTGTAAATTTTATAGATGTAGGTGGGAGTAAAATAATTTTACGGACATTCCTTCCCATATGTGCACGTGTTATCCCTTATTAATTAGGGTAATTGAGCAAGAACTACTTTTATTTCCTTAAATCTTTATTTCGAAATATAGAAAATGAAATGGATTTCATAATTATGTGACTAAGCTTTTTCAGCCATTTAATTCCTATATAGCCAACTCTACATGATTATCAATTTACTCGCAGTTATTCACTCTAAATTAATATGTATGAAATGGTTGCCCATGGCAAAACCTAAAAAATAATAGTAGATGCCCCCACATGCACTACATAAACACGGATGGCATACAGTGATAATACTTAATGGTCTCGGACTTTTACAGGATATTTTAGTCAGGATCAGGAGAGAAAAGAACCTTGCAAGTGCTGCCGAACAAAAACAACCAACAGAAGCAATGTAAAAGGGAGGACCTGCTCGATCCACCGAGCAGCCTGCTGTATATCGTATCTCTGGTAAGAAGACGAATCCCTGTCATTACCCTCAACTCCCTCAGCAGCCTCTGGATTACCACTTGCATTCACGGACAACAAAACTCCTCCTCCTGCCTCGCGATCATCCCTCAAATCCAATTGACTCTCCAATGACGATGACACTGAAACAGCAGAGCTCGAATTTAAAATCGGCTGCACAAAGGCTTCATTTTGCCCACTCAGCTGGCCAACTGTCGGTGATGAAGGCAACACATTCCCCACCCTATCATGCTCATGTTCACCAGCACCTATTATTCTAATGGAAACTTCCCCTGCACCACTGCCCACGTTGTCTGCTGGGGAGACTGCAGTGTCTTCAAGACGCAGCCGCATGTGGTCTCGATAACCAACAGAGGGCCCAGTGTTCAACAAAGCATCGGATTCTGACTGAATGGACCTGGTCCTAATAACACCAGTGTATTCCAACAATGTAGACAGCGGCAATCGTAGAATACTAGAAGCAGTTAAATTCATTCCGTGTCTTCTAGAATGAGAGCTGGTTGTGGAAGAAACACCTCTGTAAGAATCCGAATTTCCGCCGGACGCTTCCATTTGAGTCGATGCCCTAACCCTAAACCTAAGCCCAATCAAGAATTACATACAGAAGGGTCAAACTATATACAACTGGAGTAAACAACGCATAATCAACATAATTTATGATGGATGAAGGGATTGTGAAAGATGAAGGGATTATGAAAGAACGTAATTATACCTTGAGGATCGAAACTCCGTGGATGATCCTTTCGAGTCAATAAAAGGAAAGATGATTCATTGAAACAGAAAACCCCAAAAATAATGTAAAACAAAATGGAGATGAAACGGAGGAAATATCAAATCATAATCCGAATAATCACAGAAAATGAGGGTTGGAATGAGGTGGAACCACCAGTATTATCGTTGCATCGAGGCAGAAATTAGAAGCGGACGAGGGTGGTTCAATCGGCGTTTGGTTTTGTGCGTCTCTCTTCTCCTCCTCTGTTAGGTCCTTAGATTGGCATTTGGAAGAGCGCGAGAAGAAGAGAGAGCAACGGAAATTGAATTGAATGAGATACAAGTCCTCTTGTGTAATAATAGTGGCGCGGATGAAAGGTGTGAACGGGCGAACCTCCACCTGTAACGTGAATCCACCTCCGCACCTCTTGCGGGGTGGAGAGACCGGCTACTAAGGTGTATTTGGCAAAGCTTATTTGGACTCAATTTTTTTGACATTGTTTTCCTCAAAATTTAGCCACGTTACCTTTGTGTAGTGTTATGAATATGATGCATCACCCCAAAAGGGAAATCACTTCTAACCCTAAATTGAAAGTTCACACATCATCCATGGAAAAAAATTGTTTTCCTCAAAATATAACCACATTACTTTTGTGTGTTGTTATGATGCATCCCCTCAACATGGTAGCCGTCTTCCAACTGGTAGCATTAGAAGCTAGCCTAACCTCAAGAAAGCGTTCTTGAATCAACACCTGACAAGTAAGGAGGGAAAGGCCCTATCCAAAGGCTATAGGATATGAGGCAGCAAGCTAGTGAAACTTTGAAGAGCTATTTGGTTAGGTTCACAGATGAAATGACCTACTATGCACAAGTAATTGATAAGGAGGCTCTATCAACCCTAAGAGGAGGCCTCAACATGAACTTCCTTTTCTGGAGAGATGTGCTGAATCAAAATTCAACTACCTGCGATGCCTTGATAGAAATGATGAGAATCAAGATAATCAATGAAAAATTGATCGATCATCGCGACCAAACTGCTTTGGGGCTTCCACCCCCATAAAGGCAGAGGCGAGGCCCCTTATCACACTTGGTAAGCTAACAATGGACCCAGACTGAACAAACAATCACCCCTACTTCGGGCCAATCTTTAACTACTGCCACTCTGAACGCATTACCATCTTTGGCCTATGATGAAGTTGAACCCAATGCACAAGCTCGGATGAACCAACTCAAGGGTAGAGAAAGGGGCAATGAGCCTAGAATTAGGTCATATTGCGCTTATCACAGAACTCACAACCATAGCACCAATGACTGCATGTCGAGGCCATATCACCAAGAGCTAATGGACTAGCGTAATGATAGAAGGAATGCACGCAGAGACCGAGGGGACACACCCCAAGGGAGGCGAGAGCAAGAGCCTCGACACAAGGAAACGGAACGTATGGAAGGAGACCAGTCCCCTGGCAACAGAACGATGAGAATGTGGGAAGACCCAAGGATGCTCGAAGGCAAAGGAGAGAACCCCACGTTGATGTAAAAAACTTATCCATCAGGGAAATTGATACAATAATCGGGGGCCCACATATTGGAGGAGAGTCCCGAAATGCCCAAGAGAATTATGCCAGGAAGGCCAAAGACCCCCAATGATGAGCTATTTGGTTAACAACACTCCTCGTGGAACCCACACCACACTGCTAATCACATTTACACAGGAAGAGACCATTGGTGTCCACTAACCACATTGTGATACTTTGGTGGTAAGAGCCATTGTGGCCAAAATAGCTTAAATTGCATGCTCATTCTTTATCAACATCTTGCTTGGGACAACTTATGATAAAATGCATATCAGCCATGGCAGGGGCAAACCACACTGAACAAACTTTAGGCCTTCACATCTATCCACTATTTATGCACGAAGTTCCCAACTGAGTGAAGCATTGCAGCAGTTCAAGGAGATCAAATGGGCTCAAGAAAGTGTTACCTCAGTTCGTTATGAAAGTCCGAGCCCCATACTACGAATATGATCCACTTGGATACAGTGATGCTCGACGCACCTGTAGAAGGTTCGACCCCTGAAGAAAGGGAAGACGTTGAAATAATAGATACCCTCACAAGAGCCACCCCTGAACAATGGGTAATGGAAATAATCTTGGATCCCAGAATAAAAGAGTCAGACTCATAGGTCATCCCGGTCGAGGAATTGGAGTCTTTTCCAGTAGACCTACAGGATCTCATGAAACACCACGGGTAGGGAAGGGATTGAGGTTGGGAGATAAACAAAGGCTAAAGGATTTCCTCAACAACTTAGATTTCTTCGCGTGGAAGCATAGAGATATAGTGGGCATCGACTCCAAGGTTAGCTGCTACCATCTTAACATTAATCCTAAATTTACTCATCACCTACAAAAAAGAATAGCATTGAACCCAGAACGGTATGAAGCATTGAAGGAGGAGGTACAAAGGCTGGAGGATAACGGATTCAACCAGGAGGCAATCTCCCCAAAGTGAATATCTAATCCTATCCTAGTGAAAAAGCATAATGGCAAATGGTAGGTTTGCATCGACTTTTCCAATCTTAACTAGGCATGCCCGAAAGATAATTTCCCCATCCCAATAATCGATCAGCTCGTGGACCCTACTGTAGCCTATGAGTTGCAAAGCTTCAAAAATTAATCATTTATTATGGATATGGGGTTCTACTGGTATAAGATGATGCCTTTCGGATTCAAGAATGTTGGGGCAATGTATCAAAAGCTAGTTAACGGGATGTTCTCGAACCTCATTGGCAAAACAATGGAGGTGTATGTAGATGATTTGTTTGTGAAAAACCTAAACCCTACAAACCATACTGAACGCCTATAGGAGGCTTTCGAAATCTTAAGAAAGCATTGGATGAAGTTGAACTCATTGAAGTGTGCCTTTAGTGTAGCCTAGGGGAAAATTTTGGGCTACATGATCAATCAAAGGGGAATAGAGGAGAACTCAAACAAGTTTAAAGCTCTGCAGAATATGAGATCCCCTAGTAAACCCAAGAAAGTGCAGAGCCTAACCGGTTGGCTTGTTGTTCTAAGTCGATTCATCTCGAAAGCAACAGAAAAATGTCTCCCATTTTTCAAAATCATTGAAGGAAGAAATAAATTTCAATAGAATAAGGAGTGTGAAGTAGCTTTCCAAGGGCTGAAGAAGTACTTAAGAGCAGCCCCCTCCTCTCGAAACCCAAAGAAGGAGAAGCTCTAATATTATACTTGGCCATATCAGCAGAGGCTATAAGTTTAGTACTTGTGAAAGAAGAGGGTGGCACACAGCTACCAGTTTATTATATGACCAAGGCTCTCTCACCAATAGAGTCGAGGTACACAAATATGGAGAAACTTGCCTTCTTCCTAATGATTGCTTCCAAAAAGTAGAGGTTCTATTTTCAGGCCCACAGCATATAGGTGCTGACGAGCCTTCCACATAAACAAATACTACAAAAGCTGAATGCAACAGGAAGGTTAATAAAATTGACAATCGAACTGAGCGAGTTTGATATCTTATACAAACCAGGGGCTTCAGTGAAGGGACTAGCATTGGCATATTTTATCATAGAGTTTGCCGAGGCTTAAGACATCAACATGGATGTAGAGTCGTCGGATGCCCGCCCTAAAATGTGGAACCTGTTTGTTGATGGATCTTCTGGCGAAACACGTTCAGGAGCTTGAAAATTTTTGGTGGGCCCTGAGGGGCATAAACTCAACTGTACCATCAGATTCAGTTTTCAAGCCTCCAACAATGCAGCAGAGTACGAGGCATGTTTGCTGGCTAGCCTCAGGCTCTCAAAGGAGATGCAAGTAAGACGGTTATTGTTTAGTTATGACTCGCAATTACTAGCTGGCCTCAAGCTCTCAAAGGAGATTTAGCTGCAAGAGACAAAAACATGGCATTTTATCTGAAAAAAGTCACGGATCTACTCCCCTATTTTGAAAGGTTCGAATTGACTTGAATCCTAAGGATTGAGAATACACATGCCGATGCCCTATCGAGGTTAGCCAACAGCAAAGATTCAGAGCTACTCAAGGTCATCCCAATTGAGCATCTTCCTAGGCCTTCCATATCCAAGGGAGACGAAGTAATGTGGATCGAATAGAACCTTCTTTGGATGCAGCCAATCATCGCTTATCTTAAGGATCAAACGTTGCCGAAAAATAAAGAGAAAGCCCACAAACTTAGGCACAGAGCCGTCCATTATATCCTTCAAGATGTAGTGATGTCAATGGACTGAACCGTGTCAGCTCGGTCCTTAGCCTTACGAGCTCGGCTTGCGCTCGTGACTAGCCGAGCGCATGGCTCATTTTTTAACGAAAACAAACTGAGCCGATCTTGAGCTTGGCTCGTTAATTTTGGCGAGCTCATCAAATTTTATTTTTTTTAAAATACAGAAAAATACAAATAATTTAATGAAAACACTTTTTAAAAAAAAATAAAAAATGTTAAAAAATACAAATAATTTAATGCATTTTCTAAAAATAATTTAATGAAGACACTTTTTTTATTTCTATCATATTGTAATATTTTTTATAAAGTATAAAATACTTATATAATGAAGACGAATTATTATTTGAAATACATTTACAAAAAATACATTCTTTTCGATTTCTTTTTAAAATAGATAAAATGTAAACTCTCCTTCTTTATCCGAGTTTGGGACCAGCTACATCAATTTTAAGTAGGCGGAGTTAAAAATTATACACAAACAACTTGTTGTATCGTATACAATTTTTTAAAGAAAATTAAATTTAGCGATTAAAAGATAAGAAAATTTTGATTAATATAATTAAATCAAATATCGCTTACCTGACGACATGCAATTTCAACGTATTTATCTTGTAATCGAAAATGAGCGTCCTACCAACCTTTCCCGCACATTAACGCTTCCAAAACATCTTCTTTCAGTCGACTCCTGACATCGATCAAAACCCCTTTACCTGCATTAAAAGTAAACTTCAAAACAACAGTGTTAACCGGTGGTGTCAATATATGTTTCGCAATTGCATAAACAATTGGTCAACGTCTTTCATACTTTCGTCAGAATTCAATTACCTCTTCTGAACTTTTTTTAATTGTTCTATCTATTGGCATATTATGATTGAAGTAATCAATTAATTTGACAAGCATCTCATTTTGAGTTGCAGTAGAGGTTTGATGAGCTGCAAATGTAGATGACATGGTACTAGATGAACACATTGCAATTGCATCATATCTAAGTGTATTAATGTCTTGAAATAAATTCATTATTTCAGTATCATCTTCTTCAATTTCAGCCGAAAGAGTAGGGGCAGAGTGTACCCGATTAACATTCGCACTCATTCTTTCCACATATAAATCATATATTCCACATAATGTTTGCTCTAAATTCTTATAGGTGATAGGTGTATCAAGCATTAAGGCTTTATTGATTTGATCAATTACGTATTTAGTTCCCAAAATATTATATCGGGGATCCATTGTGCATGCTAAAGGAAATAACAGGAAATTCTTCCTAATATTTTCTAAACTTCAATTTCATAACAATTTCAATTTCCCTAAAATCAAGATCATTTTTATATTTATGGAATGATCTTGCAATTATATAAAAGCTTTCAGGCACCATACAGCTTGTGGGATAATAAACGCCCGATAAAATCTTTGTGATCTCATAAAATGATGTCAAAAATCGTTTAACTTTCAAAACTAAAACACAATCGAGTTCATTCAACATACTATCATCACGCTTTTAACGTGTCTATTGTTATAAAAGTCAATTATTAAATATTCGAAACCTTCAAATGACTTTAATAGCAAGTAAGTAAAGTTCCATCTATGGCATACGTCGTTAACAAATGTTTTAACAGTCGTCACCTCTAGTTCGACACAAAAATCTTCAAATGCTTATTTTCTACTAGGAGAGATCGCAATATATAATAATGCATTCTTAATTCTTTGAAGTTCATCGTTTATAAGTTTTAAGTCATCTGGCACAATTAAATTTAAGATATGGCACACACAACGAATATGAAACAAATACCCACTGAAATCAAGTTAAAATACCTTACACAGTTTATCGACGACTACCTTATTAACAATAGTACTATCAAAAATAAAAGAATTTTAGTCTCGCAATTATATTCTCTTACTATATTGATAATAGCACTATATATATTATTAGCATTGTAAAGAAACTCAATAATTTTAAAAGCAATAATCTTTTATGCATGCACCAAAGTGAGTCTATATAGTGTGCGGTTGCAACTATATATACTCTTTTATTAACTCCTTCCCATATATCAGAAGTTAAAGATATAACACCCCCATATTATTGCAAATTCATAATTAATTATTGTTTTGAATTATTGAAATATTGTATTATATCGGCGCGAAGAGTGTTTTGACTTACCCCAACATACCTTAGTTTCAGATATTCTTTCACGAACGAGACGAAGTGTTGGTTGTCGGCAATAGCCAGAGGCAACTCAATAGCAGCAAAAAATTTCACCATTTCGGTTCGAGTATTGCCCTCCGAATACACCCACGTGGATAGGGGTAAAGTAGTAGAATCGGCGCCTGACTGTCAAATTGCAATTGTATTTGACCAGCTAAAAGAAGTCCATGTCTAGCCATAAATGGTTTGTAGTGGCGGTTGAGATGGGTGGTACCAATTCTTTTTTGTCATACCAATCTTTGTTAGCAGTATTTATATACTGCCTTAGATTCTGCGAGGCCATCGACGACTTTTCAAATTAACTTAAAGTGATCCCGACATTTAGCTTTTTTTTGCCCTTTCGCTTTCCCCTCACATCTGGGATGTTTAATTCGACATCTTCATCCTCATGTTTCGCTTCGAGAACGTTAATATCATCCAAATCAATTGGATTGTGGCTTCCATGACCGTGAATGTGTACATCTTCAGATATATGTATGTCATTTAGACCAACTAATTCATTTGGAAATTGACTTTGCAGCATCCTAGGCGATTCGTCATGTGGCCCACATCCCGTATCGAATAAGCTCTCAACAAATGAGCGTTGATCCATTTGTTTGATTGTTTATGATGAAATCCAAATATAAAAACGAGTAAAAATAAAAATGTAATGAGAATTGAGAATTGGATGAATTGAAATTGTAACTGAATAAATTATAAAAAATGAATCGATATTTTATAATTTGCACAACAGCACAAGAGAATAAAAACTCGATAATTGATATAAAAGAGAGTTGAGAAGTAAGAATGAAAAGATAATTGATTTGAAAAAAAGGGGATGTAGAACCCCAAATAATTTTAAACACCTTAGTTGCACTAAAACATAAATATTGGATGGCTAAAGTATACTTCAAGTTTTAAGTCTCATTTGAGACCCATTTACGACATAGAAAACATTCGATTTGGAAAATGATATCTAAAGAAAAGTTATATCTCTTTGAGTTAAATTTCCAACTCACTTTGAGTTACCTCAATCGGATATCGGGAGAAGAAGTTATGATAGAAATACTAAAGGTTTTACAGTATCAACCGAAGTACGCGGAATATGAAAAGTCAAATTCCTACACGATTTTCTAGCACTTTCTTAAACCTATAACTCCCACATAAATGGCACCCGTATTAATGAGTATTAGGCCCTTCACTTGCCCTTAAGTTGTGAGATTTTCACCTATAAATAGGCCCCAATGCATACACATTTTTCACACCAAGACAAAAGCTTCTAAGCATAAAAAAGAGAGTTTTCAAGTCTAAAAAAAAAGAGAAAGGAGAGGGAAGAAAATTAGTTTTTCCTAGAAGTTTTGGTGCTATCAAGAAGTGTTTTTCAAGCATCAATTCTCAACGGAGTATTTTTTTTAAATATCAAAGGAGTGCATTTTTCAACAAAGTTCAAAGCATCAATCAAGGTAGGTAGAGGTGCAAAGTGTTAATTCGTGTTAAGTTATAAGTTTCTAGCAAATAAAGATTTGTGTTAATGTTTGTATGTCTAATGGCATCTCTAGTACAGCAAACACCTCCATGTCTAATGGTACCTCCGGGTACGGCATGTACTTCCGGTCAAGGTGTCGTGTTAAGTCATGACTCTACGTGTTTGGGATTCTACCGAAAATCCTACTATGAAAAGGTTTCTAAAGTTACAGTTTTGAAATGTATAGCTTGATCACGAATGCATCAATGATATCTATTGAGTTTTTTTAACTCACGGGTTTAACCCCTTCTCTACAGATTGATATGATTCTATCTTAAGCCTGGATGATGGAAAAGATGAAAAATGGTGCAATGAGCCCATGGAAAACCCGGTGAACAAATTATTTAGATTTATTTTTGTGAACGTTTTCAATGTTATTTCTTTAAAGTATTTGAATAACGCTGAACGCGAGAACAAGTTGTGTTTTCTTCAAATAAATTACGTTCAATTTTTTTTATTCAGTGGTTTATTTAAAGTATTCGAAAGGTTGTTGTTAAAATTATCATTGTAAAAATTAAGCTTCCGCTAAAACATATTCTCCTATGACTAAACCACCGGTTGGTTAAGTAAAGTAAGTAGCGTTCCGATCCACAAGAGGTCGGGGCGTTACAGAGGACTTGGGGGTATTTATAATAGAAGAAAAAAGTAAGTTCAGTTACCCAAGCAATCACTGAGGGTACAAGCCATGAGCCGAGCGGCTCGTTGTTCATTATTTGAATGAGGGCTCGTGGCTCGTTTAAAGCTCGCCCACGAGCGACTCACGCTCGGGCTCATGATTTTACAAGCTCGAACCGTCCACGAGCCATATTTCGACGAGGTGAGCGGCTGAGTCGACGAATCGCTTAGTCCGTTTGACATCCCTATCAAGATGATATGCTTTACAAAGGAAGATTCTCATCACCCCTCCTGCGATGCACAGAAGGAAATGAGGCTAACTATGTGCTGAGGGAAATACACGAAGGAATTTGTGGTAATCATACTATTGGGCCGGCTCTGGCACATAAGGTATTAAGACAAGGATACTGCTTGCCAACATTGAGGAAGGATATCATCCAATTCGTAAGAAAATGCGACAAGTGTCAGCGTTTCTCATCCGTCCAGAGACAGTCATCTTAAGAACTGACTATTGTAAAACCCTAAATTTTCGTCAATGGTGGAGCGTTACCAAAACTCTCTTTTCTTTAACGTAAGTACTGAACAGTAAAAATAAAATTCTTAAAAAAAAAGATACTGGAACATTCATAAATTAAATTTAAATCATGGAAATATGAGTGATCAACAAACAAATTAAATCACATGTTTTTGAAACAAATCCAACTAATAAATTTAAAAACCTTAAAAATTCAATGTTTTTCGTTTTTCGAACACCTCTTGGCAGTCCACGTCACCCCTCACCACAAATTCATTCGATCCGCACTAACCTGAGATGTTAAAATTGAAAGAGTAAGTAATTTATACTCAATAGGATATGTGCGTCCAAAATAATACTATAACTTTTAGAACATGAGTTCATATCATTCGATACCATCATTTCATCAAGAGCACTTGGTGATCAATCGACTAGTCTAGCACATTTGAGAAGACCCGAAGGCGATCTCACATTTCATTTTATTGGAACCCGCAGGTCAATTAGCATTTCATGAAATAAGTCACATCAGAAATTATAATATTGCAATGATAATCAACATGCACAAAGTATCTTACTGAGTATAAATTTCTCACTCCTTCAATTTTAGCATCTCAGGTTAGTACGGATCGAGTGGATTTGTGGCAAGGTGGTGACGTGGGCTGCCAGGAGGTGTTCGAAAAAAGAAAAACATTAATTTTTTAAGGTTTTTAAATTTATTAGTTGGATTTGTTCAAAAACATGTGATTTAACTTATTTGTTGATCACGCATATTTCCATGATTTAAATTTAATTTATAAATGTTTCAGTATCTTGTTTGTTTAAGAATTTTATTTTTATCGTTCGGTACTTAAGTTAAAGAAAAGAGAGTTTTGGTAATGCTCCACTATTGACAAATATTTAAGTCGTTACAGAATGGTATCAGAGCCCAGAGTTTTAAAACTGATTCTTTAGACTAAAAAAAAAATTGATTTAAAAGTTACTGTTCACGTGATTTTTTCCCTATTTTAAATGATTGAGATTTAATGCATTTGTTTGATGATGTGGTTTAATTAGTCTTCATTTCATATTTTTCAGGATATCGGTAACACCCTAAAATTTAAGTTGATAAGTTTTGGGGCGTTATAGAATGGTATCAGAGCCCAAAGTTTTAAAATCGATTTTGTAGACTCAAAAAAAAAATTGATTTAAAAGTTACGGTTTGCGTGATTTTTTTTCCCTATTTTAAATGATTGAGATTTAATGCATTTGTTTAATGTTATGATTTAATTAGTCTTCATTCGTATTTTTCATGATACGGTCTATTTCATTGGTTTCTTTTCCATATAAGTCAAGTTATTAGTTAAAATGACAATTAAACATTAAACTAGTAATTTAATACACTAATGGAAACCAAATGTGATTTTCTATACCCTTTTATACAATTAATGTAAATTAAAACCTCTTAGCTATCCAATACAAGAGGCATTGTTGTCAAATCAAAATCAATTATACCTTACATGATTAAAATAGTTTCCATTCCTTGCATACAGTCGAGCATGTGTTCTAAATCCTAAGGTTTGCTATTTATTTGTACGTTTTATAATTCAATTCTTACTTATGGTGATAAGGTATGATTTATCTTTTTAGATTGTTTGATTCTTGTTTTAATGATTTAATTTAGAATTCATGTCATGATTTTGTCATCCCCACCTTCGGCTAGAAATGTTAAGAAACAAAAATGTTAGGAATTTTAATCTGTGTTCACGTCCTCTGATTAAATATATACATAAATATGTTTATAGTGTTCCTTCATTTGTTCAAAGCCAAGGACTCATATTTTCAAATCAAGTACTATGCTTTAATGGTTTGTCAATTTTCAATTAAACCATGTTTTGATTGTCAGATTTTTTTAAAATATATATATATATATATATATATAGTAAAAAAGTGGGTAGCTACACACTGCATTAGTTGACTAAATGATGATGTGCCAATTTAGGTGTATATGCATTGATTTCTTATTTCATCTCTGCAAAAAAAAATGATGAACAGTGGCAGGTCACTGTTCACCCCCATGAACAATGGACAATAATTTTTTTTAAATTGTTATATGTATTAAATGTGTGTGTAGCCAACCTTAACTTTACGTGCTATTTATTATTAATTTCCTTGAGATATAATTTTAAAGATGTGATGTAAAGTTTTTATTAAAATTCTTAAATATGTAAGAATTTGAAAGATTCTTGGCACTCGGCACTCACCATTCAACCACCTTCCAATTGATCCAAGGTATGAAATAAAATGTTATTCTTTTAACATGATCATGAATTTTTCTTACTCCATGCTATTATGAGTACGTTAATCGAGTATTTTTAAACTTTTCAAATAGTTAAAGCAATTTCGAGGACGAAATTATTTTAAGGTGATGAGATTGTAACGTCTCGAAAATTTTAGAACAAAAAATATATTTGTCTTATATGTTATAGTTTCATATTTTGAAAATTTGAGGACGAAAATGAAATAACTTCTAGTTTCATATTTTATTTGGGCCAAATAATTTAGTACCGATAAAAAGAGATTTTATACATCGATATTGGGCTCGTTTGATAGCTCATATTTAATCTTGTATTTTAGGCCCAAGAAAAAATTGATTCAGATAAGCTAAACTTAAGTTATTGATGTTTAAAGAAATTGGTATTTATAAGTATTTTATTTGTTTTAAACACTTAGCCGTGTCCACATGGATGGAGTTTTTTTTTTTTTTTTTGGGAATTTGAATTGTGTTTTTTTATAGACATATGTAAAAATGATGAAAAAGAGAAGAGTAGGTCTTCTTGATTTTGGAAATTGATAAGACTTGACAATTATTCTTATTTTAATATTATTTAATTGCTTGATTTTAGAGATTTATGGTGATAGATTCCACGTGATGATAAGATAGGGGAAAATAACAGTAAATTGTACGAGAATGGGGCATTTTAGGGGAAAATACGTAATAGAGTAATGGGATTGAGGCTGTTAATGGAAGAATACGATATTTTGCATATATCTAGGCCTCCAATATTCCTTTTTGTTTTTATAAATATCATAGGAGTACAATAGACGCACTCACTTTTCACCAAATAACAAAACCTGTTTAACACGGCACTACTCAAAAATAAAGATCTTTAATGTGATTTTGGATTCGGCTTTTCAAAAACTATTTTATCTAATGAGGTAGGATACTATGTGAAAGTTATTCCATCCTTTCAATATTATAATTCTTCTTACGTGATTTATTTCATGAAATGCTAATTGACATGCGGGTCCCCATAAAATGAAATGAAATGTGAGATCTCCTTCGGGTCTTCTCAAATGTGCTAGAGTTTTCGATTGATCACCGATTGCTCTTGATGAAACGATGGTATGGAATATTATAGATTTATGTTTTAAAAGTTATTATATTGTTTGGACAAAGGTATCCTACTAAGTAAATTTACTCATTCCTTCAAATTTTAACATTTCAGGTCAGTATGATTAACATGGATGGTGGCTGAGCGGTGCGCGGGCTGCCAAGTAAAAGTTTTAAGAAAACAATCACAAATAAATTTGTTAAGAGTATTTAATATGTTTTCTTTATTTCCATTTTATGTTCTAAACTTTATGACGCTACGTTTATTTAGTATTTAAGAGTTCAAATAAGTTATAGGGTTTAAATTCTCAATCAAATAGCTACGTTTTTGGACTATTAGCATCCAAATCAACTTTCGTTTCTTTTGTTGGTATCGTAGTCGAATTTCTCATAAAAAAGAGTCAAAAAATCCAATAATTTCAAAAAGAAAAAAAGAGTCAAATTCAAAATATATATATATTGTTGTTTTATTTGGGAAAATTGCCAGCAAACTACCCTCAATTAAGTCAATTTTATTGCTGGACAATCCAACCCAAAATTCAAGAACTACTTTCTTTAATTAAAATAGTTCTCATTCAAAATTCTATCCAAACTTTCTTCGTTCTTTTGAGTCTTTTAAAGTCACAATTCTCGCTCACATCTAGTTTGAATTCCATGAGAAACACTTGTTGTGATGCATGCTATCCATACACCAATCAAAGTGAATGATGTGAAGCAGTCATGAGAGAAGATCTTTCAAACTAGATGTCATGTCAACAACAAGGTATGTGGTTTGATGACTTAATTAATTAAATAGCTCGGCATCACAATAATACAATTTATGGTCACAATCACAAATAACATAAGGTCACAGTCTCAAAGATACAAATTATAAGTCACAATTACAAATTTAGTTGCTACCATACATTTTTATTGGTCTCAAATCACCCATTATATCACTCACATATTTTTATTTGTCATAAATTACTCATTTTATTGATCACAATTACCTAAGTCATTGATCATAAACGCTCTTCATCCCACCACAGCCACACCTGCTTCAAAGTAATATGCTTATTACTCATCCATAGTAGCAGTGTCATTATACCATTTGCCTTTGTTTTCATCATCTCCAAATTAATCATTGTTTTTGCCCTTTTATCCAAATGATTCCAAACTACTAATAAAATAGAATGTAGAATTCAGTCACCACCACCAACCTATCCTCATCCTATCCCACCCCACTCAACTTTGATTTTGAATCGAGAATGATTTATTCAGAGGATTTACAATAAGGAGGTTTCTTTTATTTCATATTAGTATTTAATTTGTATTTACTGAAAGATTAAAGTTGAAGCTCGAAGTTAATGGAGTTTTATCAGAATACGTTGATTTGAAATTAGTTCAGAATGGATTTTGAATGAGGAACATGTGCAGCCTTGTGAAGAGAAAGATAATAGATGTTGGGTTCAAAACAATTTCAGATATCTGATTTTAGGGGGTCGTGATGGGCGAGTAGGATAATGAGCATTCGACAGGTATTGTACAGTAATGGTCATCAACGGCTACAACGATGACTTCAACAGTTGTGATTATGGAAGTGGGGATGGATTTGGGAATAATTAAGTCATAGGGTGAGGTGGTGTGAGGTAGGGTATGATTTGGTGATAAATTGATTTGTCACCTAATTTTTTAAAAGATTCTACAAGTTTGATATTTTTTGAAATTTAATTTTTAGGCCCTGTTTGAGCCATATTTTTTATAAAAAAAACTATATTTTAAACAGTAATTTGACATTATTTCAACCATATATTTTTCAATAAAATAATATTACACGCAAATCAAAAAAAATCTTATTTTTGAATCACATATTTTTCGTTAATACACTATTCAAAAATGTACTTTTATGAAAATTATGTGGCTCAAACAAGGACTTAATGTTTGGTAGTTACGAATTTTTTTCCAAAATATTTGTAAAGCCTAGTTAAAAGACAAGTCTGTCAAAGGATAGTGGAATTTGGCCCATAGCCTAACTTAACAATGTGTTTGGTTAAATGGCCTTTGACCAATAATAAAAACAAATAGAAAAATGCAAAATATTTTAGTTGGCAAAATGACAAAATTCTCCTTTAGTTTTTCTCATTTCATCCCGTCATTTCTCCTCCAAATTCACCTTAAAATCCTAATTTTTTTTATGAAAAAAACGTCTTCTTCTTCCCATTTTTATCTTCTTTAATATTAGGTCTTCAAAATTACAATCATCTATTTTCTTCTCTTCAATCACCATTATTGTTACCCTAAAATTATGTTCTTTGTTATATTCTTCACTTATTTTTGGTATCTTTTGAGTAAAGAAAGATGCTCTTAGAAATTGCATCTATGTTGTATTTTTATTATTAAACAATATTTAGTTGGTATTGTTTTCGTATTTAGTGTGTTTTTTGTGTTATATGCAACCATTAGATGTAATAGCACTCCAACTACTACACGAAATACAGAACATCACTCCAACCGTTATCTACAAAGTAAAACGACACTACAGTCATTATGTGCTGTACTTTGATTTTTTCAATAGAATGACCTCTAATAATGAATTCGCTAACGTATATAATACAAAAAGATTGATTAATCATAAAAAAAACCATTGAAATGACATATTTTATATTATTGAGATGGTAAAAGCACAAGTCATCACACTTATATGTGTCGATGAAGTTAATCAACGTAGCTATCAACTTTTATACGTGTCCTATACATATTACAATATAAATAAGTTTCACTTATTATTTTTAGGGAACAAACGGACCTTAACTGCTTATACTTATATTTATGTTCGTAACAGCACAAATGTCGTTTTCATGTCCAGTAACGACACTTGTGTCGTTCCGAAAGTTTCACCTATATTCGATTTTTTTAACAAAACAATATTTAATAATGAACTCCCTAACATATGTTACTGACATGAAAATGTTTATGCATCATTAGGTGGTCCAATGTTTGAAATCATTGTGTTGGAATAAAATCAAAATATATGAGAAATCAATAAAATGGCACAAGAGCCGTTACTGAAATGAAAACAACCATTTTGTATTCTGTCTATAAATAAGAGTTGAGAAATATACATATTAATTGTCAATCTAGCCTCCCAATGATGGCACAACTACCGTTATAATTGTAAATTTACTTGTCCATGAGAATGACACTTGTGCCGCTACTAAGATGAGAATGTCTATAAGAACTTTACAGCTATCATTATGCTTGTAAATATACTTGTCTATGAAAATGGCACTTGTGTCATTGCTGAGATGAAAAGTCTCTGAGAACAGTATTAACGTTGTTACTGGAATTAAAATTTCTAAGAGAGCGGCTTAAGTGATGCTACCAAAATATAAACTTCTATTATTACTATGAAAACAACACAACTTAAAGTGTTCAATTCTAAAAGTTTTAGCTTTGGAAACAAATGAAAATAAAGGACAAATCAATAGAACAATTCAAGTGTCGTTACTGATAATAAAACGGCACTTGTGCCATTCTATCTATAATTATGAGTTTAAGCAGTCACGACCATTCTTGAGTTAAGAAATAATAAGTTGAGCTCAATTAAGTTGTAAGATGGATATAAAATTTAAAAAAATTAAGAGATATGTTCATTACTTTTATTTTGTTGAAAATAATATAATCACTTGTATTTTCAACAACTTTATATCAAATAATTTACATCATTTCAATCATTCTATGTCACGTGAATTATTTTTCTCGCGTACTTTACAAATCCAATGCTTGAGGATAAAAAGTCATTGAAAACAACACTTGTGTTGTTATTGAAATGAAAAGTTCTAAGAGAATGGAACAAGTGCTGCTTAGATGATGAAAATGTCATTTAAGAACGATACTTCTACTGTTATTGAGATAAAAAATTCTAAAAGAACGTTACAAGTGCCGTTATCGAAATATAATTTTTCCATGAGAACATCACTTGTACTGTTACTGTAAAGAAAATGATACTTGTGTCATTCTATCTATAAACACGAGTAAGATAACCCCGAAACTCATTTCAGTTGCAAGATGGATATGTCATTTACAAAAATTGAGAGATGTGCTCATTAATTATATTTTCTACGAATCAATTTAATGACTTATGATTTCACCAACTAAATATCGTATAACTTATGTCAATTCAACCGTTCTTTGTTAGGTGATCAACATTTCTAACTTTCTTAAGTTAGGGGATCCATGTTTGAGGTCGCTGCGTTGGAAAAGAAAAAAAATACTTGAAAAATCAACAAAACGACACAAGAGCCGTTAAACTACACTTGTGTAGTTCTGTCTATAAAAACGAGTATACGTAGCCACGACCTATCCATACCTCAAGAATCAATAAGTTGAAATCATTTCAATTCCAATATGAACACTCTGTTTACAAGAGTTGAAAGATGTGTTTATTGATTATATTTTCTAACGAATCAATACAATGACTTGTAATTTCACCAACTCAATGTCGTATAATCTGTGTCTATTCACCCTTTCTTTGTCTCATGATCAACCTTTCTAACTTTCTTAAGTTAGGAGATTTAACGTTTAAGGTTGCTGCCCTAAAAAAAACAAAATATTTGAGAAATCAACAGAATGACACAATAACACAAGAATACGTAGTCACGACACATCTATGCCCCAAGAATCAATAAGTTGAACTCATTTTAATTTTAATATAAACATTCTGTTTAAAGGAGTTGAGAGATGTGCTCATTGATTATATTTTCAAACGAATTAATACAATGACTTGTAATTTCACCAACTCAATGTCGTATAATCTATGTCAATTCAATCGTTCTTTGTCTCATGATCAACCTTTCTAACTTTCTTAAGTTATGAAATCTAATGTTTAAGGTTGCTGCATTGGAAAAGAACCAAATATTTGAGAAATCAATAGAATGGCACAATAGTTGTTAAACGACACTTGTGTCGTTCTGTCTGTAAACATGAGTATACGTAGCCAAGAAGCATCCATGCCTCGAAAATCAATAAGTTGAACTCATTTTAATTGCAATACGAACACTCCATTTACAAAATTTGAAAGATATGCTCATTGATTATATTTTCTAACGAATCAATACAATGACTTGTGGTTTCACCAACGTAATGTCATATAATCTATGTCAATTCAACCGTTCTTTGTCAAGTGATTAACCTTTCTAACTTTCTTAAGTTAAGGGATCTATGTTTGAGATCGCTGCGTTGGAAAAGAAGCAAAATATTTGAAAAATAAACAGAACGACACAAGAGTTGTTAAACAACACTTGATTCATTCTGTCTATAAACACAAGTATACGTAGCCATGACCCATCCATGCCTAGAGAACCAATAAGTTAAACTCATTTAGGTTGTAAGATGGACATGATATTTACAAAACTTGAGAGATATGCTCATTAATTATATTATAATGAACTAGTAGATAACTTAAGTTTTTATCAACTCAATATCAATATGATCCAACCATTTAAATCATTCTTTGTCACATGATTAACTTTTCTATCTTACGCATGTTAGTGGGTCCAATGCTTGAGGTCTCAAGTTAAAAATAAATCAAAATATAGAAGAAATCAACAGAATGGCACAAGCACCATTACTGAGAAGAAAATGACCCATGGGTCGTTTTGTTTGTAAACACGATTATAAAAGAGCCACATCCTATTCACGACTTTGAGAACCAATAAGTTGTACTCATTTAGGTTGTAAGATGACCATAATATTTACAAAAACTGAGAGATATGCTTATTATTTATGTTTTAATTAGCTAGTAGAATAATTTATGCTTTTACCAACTCGATATAACATAATCTATGTCATTTCAGCCATTCTTAATCATATGAATAACATTTTCATTTTACTTACGTTAGAGGGTCCAATACTTGATGTCTTTGTCCTGAAAAAAAAATCAAAATATTTGAGAATACAACGGAACGACATAAGTGTCTTTATTGAGAAGAAAATCACCTTATATCGTTCTATTTGTAAACACGAATGCAAACAGTCACCCTACATTCGTGTCTCAATAAATAATAAGTGAGACTTGTTTACATTGTAATATGCACATGAAATGTATAAATGTCAAGTAATATGTTCATTAACTTAATCGAAACATATGAGTAGGATGACTTGTGTTTTCATCATTTCGATAATATAAAAGCTATGTCATTTTAATCGTTCTTTATTATATTGTCAACTTTTCTATGTTACATATATTACAGAGTCCGTTATTGGAGGTTATTTAATTGAAAAAGATTAAATATAGGTAAAAACTTCTGAACTGTACAAGTGTCGTTATTGGACATGAAAACAACACATGTACTGTTACATGTGTAAAAACAACTATAAGCAGTCATGATCCATACGTGTCCCCAAAAAATAATAAGGTGTACTTATTTATGTTGTAATATGCACATGACATATACAAAAGTTGATAGATATGTTCATTGATTTAATCGACACATATGAGTAGGACAACTTGTGATTTCCCCATCTCGATAATATAAAAGTTATGTCATTTCAATATTTCTTTGTGACATGCTCAATTTTTCTGTGTTACTTACGTTAGTAGTCCATTATTAGAGATTGTTTCATTGAAAAAATTCAAATAACGAAATAATCAAATCACAGTAGATAATGACTATAGTACCATTTTACACAGCGAAAAAATGACTAGAGTGACGTTTTACATTTCGGATAATAATTGGAGTGTCATTACCATCCAATAGTTGCAGAAAACTCAAAAAAACATACTAAGTATAAAAGCAATACCAACTTAAATATTATTCAATACTACATTCAACAATAAATGTACAATTTATATAAGATTTCTAAAATTATCTTTCTTTCTTCAAATCTAAATGGAATTTTTTAATATAGATAATAAATGTTCAAATGATATTCAAATAGATAAAGAATATAATAAAGAATTGGATTTTAGAATAGCAAGAAAAGTTGAAGAGAAGAAATCGGGTTACTATGATTTTGGGTACCAAAAATTGAATTGAGAAATTTAAGTGAATTGATAAGAGTGTTAGGGTATTTTCCAATAATGAGGATATTTATGCCATTTGACATTATTTGTTTATGTTGCTTAACAGTTGAAACGTATTTGTTCAAAAAACATTGAAAGGAGGACATTATTTGATTGTGCTCTTTAACAAATTTCCCCAAAGGATATCCCTGGTCTGTTTAGCAAATGGGGAAATCGGCCTAGGCTGTATTTCTCGCTATTTGCACTCAAAATTAGGAACAGATTCATCAGCCCCTCGCACCAATTTATCTTATTTTGCAGTGATTTGTACTCAACTTCTTCATCACCACTCTTAGAAGGTAGTATCGGATTGTATTAGTTTTAAAACCGTCTTTATATGTTGAAATCGACTCTATTTGTTTGTTATGAATGACTAAATTAACTCCTTATAGTCTATTTTATTTTTCGGGATTATTGTTTCTTGATGGTAATCTTTCTCTAGCAATGGTGCTTTTTCAACAATATTTCTCTTGAATTTTTTATACGGTTGTTTATGGTTTTCCATTGCCTTAAAAATTGGCTGTCCCTTAAGTGTAATAGGTGAAATGCCCAGGACCAAAATCCAGATCGCAGGTGGCTCCGCCCCTTTATTACTGGAGAAGAAATCTGCATCCTTTGCTGCGCAGTCACCTTTAATTAGTGATAATGCTAAGTTAGAGTACTGGCCAAATATAGTGACTTGCTGAAGTCTGAGAGGTGTAATTGTTAGAAAATGGTATGAAATGGGTCAACTTTGGACCCGAAATTCAGTGGGACCCACATCTTAATTAATACGGGACCTAGCATATTCACGCTCTACTCCACAAGGTGATGAACGTGGTATATTTATTTATCGAAAACCATTTTAAATTGAATAAAATATTTAATGTCAAAGTAACCCACTTGAAACTATGAATTAGTGAAGAACTTGATTTGCCCAAATACTTATCCCACATAGGAAAGTTATGAAACTTTGGTGTGCTTTATATAGTGCAAGTTTGGGAATTGGGTTTGGGCCCCAAGGGGTACCAATAGTCTTTGGAAAGGGGGAGACCTATATCCTATCGGGTTTGGTCATAAGTCCACACGTCCGCGCCGCCGCCGTCCGTCCGACCGGCTCGGCACGAGTACGTGCCCATGTCCGAGTCCGAGTGTGTCCCTGCACTATATTAATTTTTTGGACAAAATTTATTTGAATTTTTGGAACAAATTGTATACAATCAAATTCTTGGGTACTTAATAAAATCTATTTTTTATGGCTTTTTCCGGGTAATTTTTTGGATGGTCTGTTAAACAGTCGACTGTTAACTGACCAAACCGTCGACCGTTAACCAACTTAACAGACGCAGTATTGAACTAACATGTCTAATGGAGTTTTGGAGGCTGTCTGAATAGTGACAACTGTTCTGAAAGGTATTCGAATGGCCACGAATGAGTCTATAAATAGCCTGCCTCGCTGTCAGAAAAATTACACCATTTTCATTGCAAAATTTCTCTACTTTGAATCTCATTCTCCCTCTCGTTCTGATACTGTTTTCAAAGTAAAAAACACTTCGTTGCGTTCATTGGAATGCCTGCAGATTGCTGTGCTGCTTCCGTAGGAGACGAAATTCGTTCTATCCTAGGAAACGATTGCTGGACACATTTAGCACCGTTGAAGACAGCAAATTCGTTTTAAGGAAATATCGTGAAATCGGTGGGCTCGAATTTAAATTTCTATAATACTGTTACGATAATTCTTTCAGATTGTTTGAAGGGGAAACTTATACTCCAGGAATAACAATTTTAAAACAAATTTTTCTTTTCTGGATCATTCTATTTCTACTCCTTCTTATTGATTATCTTTTGATTGTGTGTCAGAAATGGCAAATTCTGGTTCTACACTCCCGAATACGATCGAAAAAAACCAAAGAAATTTAATGGGTCGGATTTTAAGCGTTGACAATAGAAAATACTTTTTTATCTAACAACATTAAGTTTGGCAAAATTTCTCAAAGAAGATGCACCTTCATACACCGAGCAAGAAAGTGACGTTGAGAAATTGGTTGTGGTTGATGCATGGAAGCATTTCGATTTCTTGTGTAGAAATTATGTACTCAACGGACTGGATAACACATTATATAATGTGTACTGCAATGCGAAGTCTGCAAAATAACTATGGGAATCTTTGGACACAAAGTACAAAATCAAAGATGCTGGCACGAAGAAATTCATTGTCGGTCTTTTTTGGATTATAAAATGGTTGACAGCAAGACTGTCATATCCCAAGTTTAAGAACTTCAAATCATACTCAGCGACATCCATGTCGAAGGAATGAAACTAAGTGAATCATTTCGAGTCGCTGCACTGATTGAAAAATTACTGCCTTCTTGGAAGGACTTCAAGAATTATCTAAAGCACAACCGGAAGGAAATGAAACTTGAAAATATCATTGTTCGTTTGAGAATAGAAGAAGACAATTGCAAATTTGAAAAGAGGAGTGGTACATCTCATTTGATGGAATCAAAAGCCAACATTGTGGAAGGAGGTTTAAAGACTAGCAAAAAGAGAAAACACAATGGCGAAGGGCAAATTAGTTCTTCAAAGCCTGCTAAAAAGTTCAAGAGCAATTGTTACAATTGCGGCAAGGTAAGACACCAATCCAAAGACTGTCGAAAGCCAAAAAATGTCAAGGAAAAACCTCACCAGGCAAATGTAACAGAACATGACAACCTTTCTGACAAAGTACAAGAAATAAATCTTTCTGCGGTCATCACTGAATGCAACTTAGTTGGAAAAACTAAGGAATGGTGGGCGGATACTGGAGCTACTCGTCACGTATGCTCAAACCGTGGGATGTTCTCTACCTACAAAGCAATGAATCATGATCAACAACTCTACATGGGAAACTCATCATCTTCAAGGGTTGAAGGACATAGAAAGATAGTGTTGAAAATGACAAGTGGAAAGGAGCTCACTTTGAATAACGTTCTTCTTGTGCCCGATATTCGAAAGAATTTGGTATCGGGTTCACTATTAAGCAAGAATAGGTTTAAGCTAGTGTTCGTTTCAGACAAATTTGTACTTACGAAGAACAAAATGTTTATAGGAAAGGGCTACCTGAATGAAGGGCTCTTTAAGTTGAATATAATGCCTATTGTAATAACGTTCTTCTTGTGCCCGATATTCGAAAGAATTTGGTATTGGGTTCACTATTAAGCAAGAACAGGTTTAAGCTAGTATTCGTTTCAGAAAAATTTGTACTTACGAAGAACAAAATGTTTGTAGGAAAGGGCTACCTCAATAAAGGGCTCTTTAAGTTGAATGTAATGACTATTGTACCTCCGATTATGAATAAAAATACTTGTTCTTCTTACTTGCTTGAGTCGCTTAATATTTGGCATGAACGATTAGAATATACAAATTATAGTACTTTGCGTAGACTAATCAAATTGGATTTATTACCAAAGTGCGATTTAAATCCTAATCACAAATGCGATTAATGTGTAGAAGCCAAAATGGCACGTTTACCCTTTCGTTCTATTGAAAGAAGTACCGAACCTCTAGATTTAATTCACACTGACATATGTGATCTAAAATTTGTTCAAACGAGAGGAAGTAATAAGTACTTTATTACTTTTATTGATGATTGCACTCGATATTGCTATGTGTATTTACTCAAAAGCAAAGACGAAGCAATTGAAGAGTTTAAACATTACAAGTTGGAAGTTGAAAATCAACTTAGTAAAAAGATTAAGGCTATAAGAAGTGATAGAGGTGGTGAATATGATTCGCCATTTGAACAATTCTGTTCGGAACACGGAATAATTCAACAAACTACTGCGCCTTATTTTCCTCAATCCAATAGTATTGCTAAATGCAAAAATCGAACATTGAAAGAGATGATGAATACTATGTTGATAAGTTCTAGATTACCGCAGAACTTGTGGGGGGAAGCTTTGCTTTCTGCCAATTATCTTCTTGACAAATTATCACATCGAAAAACGTATAAGATACTTTATGAAGTATGGAAAAGTCACAAACCTAATTATAAATACTTAAAGGTATGGGGATATCTGGCCAAGGTAGTAGTTCATAAACCTAAAAGGGTGAAGATATGACCTAAAACCATTGATTGTATATTCATTGATTATGCCTACCATAGTAATGCATACAGATTTATGGTACACAAGTCTGAAATACCCGATGTGCATGTTAATACGATTATTGAATCAAGGGATGCTACATTTTTTGAAAATGTTTTTCTTTATAACATACAAAGTGAATCAAATTCATAGAAGAGATCTCGTGAAAATGAGGAGGCTATAAATCAAGAACCTATAAATGAACAACCTAGACGCAGTAAGAGGGCTAGGACGTCAACCTCCTTTGGGCATGACTTTCTAACATATTTGTTAGAAAATGAACTTCAAAGTTTTAAAGAAGCTATGTCATCAACAAAAGCTTCATATTGGAAAGAAGCTGTTAATAGTGAAATTGAATCCATACTACAAAATCATACATGGGAATTAGTAGATCTTCCTCACAGTAATAAGCCATTGGAATGTAAATGGATTTTCAAAAGGAAAATGAAAGCAGATGGATCAATTGATAAATATAAGGCTAGACTTGTCTCTAAAGGCTACAAGCAAAAAGAAGGTCTTGATTATTTCGATACCTATTCTCCTGTGGCAAGGATCACTTCCATACGTATGCTTATTGCGATAGCAGCGTTGAGAGGTTTGGATATACATCAAATGGATGTTAAAATAGCTTTCCTGAATGGAGAGTTAGATGAAGAAGTTTATATGGAGCAACCTGAAGGATTTGTCGCCCCAGGACAAGAAAAGAAAGTGTGTCGACTTGTTAAATCACTTTATGGATTAAAGCAAGCTCCTAAAAATTGGCATGAAAAATTTGATACAGTTATGATGTCAAATGGTTTCAAAATTAAGGAGTGTGACAAATGTGTTTATGTCAAGAGCATTCAAAATGGATATGTCATGGTATGTTTATATGTAGATGACATGTTTATTATGGTAACAATGATATCATAATTCAAGCTACTAAAAGGATGCTAACAAACAAATTTGAAATGAAGGAATTAGGTGTGGCCGATGTTATATTAGGAATTAAAATCTCTAGAACATCCAATGGTATCATATTGTCTCAATCACACTACATTGAAAATATTCTTGAAAAAATAAAAAAAAATGATATTATTCCTATGAAAACACCTATGGATGTCAGGATGCATCTTGTTTCTAAACGGGTGACTGTAAGTCTCAATTGGAATACTCTTGAATTATTTGTAGTTTAATGTATATCATGAACTGTACTCGACCTGATATTGCTTATTCAATTAGTAGGCTAAGTCGATATACAAGCAATCCAAACGTTGATCACTAGAAGGCAATTATTAGGGTTTTAGGGTATTTAATACATACCAAAAACTTTGGATTGAACTATTCGAGATATCCAGCAGTACTTGAAGGATACTGTGATGCAAATTGGATATCGGATACTAAAGACTCCAAGTCAACAAGTGGATATGTCTTTGCACTTGGAGGTGCTGCAGTGTCATGGAAATCTTCAAAATAAACATGTATAGCTAGATCAACGATGGAATCTGAATTTATCGCGTTAGATAAAGCTGGAGAAGAAGCCGAATGGCTACGAAACTTCCTAGAAGATATTCCATGTTGGATAAAACCTATACCTGCTATATGTATCCATTGCGATAGTCAATCAGCAATTGGTAGGGCACAAAATGCTATGTATAACGGTAAATCTCGACATATACGTCGTAGACACAATACCGTTCGACAATTGCTCTCTACTGGCATTATCACTACAGATTATGTGAAATCAAAAAAGAATATTTTGGATCCGCTAACTAAAAGTTTAACAAGAGAGCAAGTTGAAAGTTCATCAAAGGGGATGGGATTAAAACTAATAAAATAATCAAATGTTTTCATGGTGGCAACCCAACCTAGTTGACTGGAGATCCCAAGATCTAGGTTCAATTGGACAATCTAACTGTGAAAAACTTAGAAGCACTGGGTAGATTATCACTCCTACCCATTCCTATGATGAGCCAGTGCCTAACTGCCGTGAAATAGGTTAAGTTATGCTTTTAATGGTTTCTATATCTTGATTCGTTTAAATGGAGTATAGCAGAATACTCTTTATGAAAATCACCTATGTGGGTGAGAAGGGGTCGCTTCTAAGAGAATCAGATGAAGATGAATTCTCTAAAAAACACTCATGAACCAGGAGGTGTCCAAGGCCAAAATGGACACAAACGTGAGAACCAACTGTGTTCAAAGAGAACTGTGTGACTTCTCTTGTCTAAGTTTACATGAACAACTGACTGTTCAAAGCAATTTGCTACTAATTGGCTAAGTAAATCCGATAGATTTTACTAGAGAAAGTTCAAAGTCTTTGGCTACTTATCTTGATGCAGTTTTCTTCAATTTTCTTCAGAAAAACATATCAGATGTTGTTGTTTGGAAAAGGCCAACATATTTCATTCATGTGGGGGATTGTTAGAAAATGGTATGAAATGGGTCAACTTTGGACCAAAATTTCAGTGGGACACATCTTAATTAATACGGGACCTAGTATATTCACGCTCTACTCCGCAAGGTGATGAACGTGGTATATTTATTTATCGAAAACCATTTAGAATTGAATGAAATATTTGATGTCAAAGTAACTCACTTGAAACTATGAATTAGTGAAGAATTTGATTTGCCCAAACACTTATCCCACTTAGGAAAGTTATAAAACTTTGGTGTAATTTATATGGTGCAAGTTTGAGAATTGGGTTTGGGCCCTAAGGGGTACGAATAGTTTTTGGAAGGGGGGAGGCCTATATCATATCGGGTTCGATCATAAGTCTACACGCGCGCGCCGTCGTCGCCATCTGTACGACCGGCCGACTTAGCTCGGTACGGGTGCGTCCTTGCATTATATTAATTTTTTGAACAAAATTTATTTGAATTTTTGGACCAAATTGTATACAATCAAATTCTTGGGTACTTAATAAAATTTATTTTTTATGGCTTTTTCCGGGTAATTTTTTGGATGATTGTTAAACAGTCAACTATTAACCGACCAAATAGTCGACTGTTAACCATTGACCGTTAACCAACTTAATAGACACAGTATTGAACTAACATGTCTGTTGGAGTTTTGGAGGCTGTCTGAACAATGACGACTATTCTGAAGGGTGTTCGAATGGTCACGAACGAGTCTATAAATAGCCTGCCTCGTTGTCAGAAAAATTACATCATTTTCATTGCAAATTTTCTCTGCTTTAAATCTCATTCTCCCTCTCGTTCCAATACTGTTTTCGAAGTAAAAATACTTCGTTGCATTGGTTGGAACTCCTGCAGATTGCTGTGCTGTTTCCGTAGGAGATGAAATTCGTTCTATCCTGGAAAACGATTGTTGGACACCTTTAGCACCGTTGAAGGTAACAAATTCGTTTTAAGGAAATATCGTGAAATCGGTGGGCTCGAATTTAAATTTCTATAATACTGTTATGATAATTCTTTCGAATTGTTTGAAGGGGAAACTTATACTTTAGGAATAACAGTTATTGTGAATCCAGTTTTTGAGTTACTAAAGTGAATCAATTTGGGAAATTCCACTCATTATGGATCTAAAATTATTCACATTTATTTTGTGTTTGACTTTGGACTCTTATTTGTTTGGATCTACCAGTTCAAAATTATCAACATTTTGTTGATTCTTTGATATTAGGAAGCATCGATGGGGCTTTTTAGAAGTCTTGCGATGCTTCTTCTCTCAATATGGTTATTTTTCTTGATAAGAGTTTCCAGATCGCAGTCGCCTAATTCTTCAACAAGTGATGCTCGTGCTCTAGATTTAATTCTCCAAGGCTATACTTATCAGGCATTTGTTCGTCCCAGGACTGGTGTTGTATATAATGGGACTGTTCCCTCTAATTTGACAGGAATTACGATTTCAGCATTAAGGCTTAGAAGTGGAAGCCTGAGGACAAAGGGTGATCACATGTTCAAAGAATTTGAAATTCCTAAAGAAGTTCGAGAGGAACCTTATGTTTAGAGGCTTGTTTTGGTCTACCAAAACTTGGGCAATCGGTCTAAGGTGTATTATCCTCTGCCTGATTATACATATTTAGGTCCTGTATTAGGCTTTCTTGCTTATGATGCTTCTGACTTGATGGCTAAAAACTTGCCTGAACTGGATATTCGGGCATCTGGTCAGCCAATATCCATTAAGTTTTCGAATTTGAAAGCAGCGCCAGAGCAGAGCCGGTCCTGAGGCGAGGCAGATGAGGACTGCGCCTCAGGCCAAAATTGGAAGGGGGCCTCACTTCGCCATTTTTCTCCTTTTTTTTTCTTTTTTTCTTTTTTTTGCAATTAAATGAAAAAGCTGGAAGGAGACAGGGGCGGACCCATTAAGGCCGAGTGGGGTCGGTCGCCCCCAATGACTCCGACGAAATTTACAGGTTGGAAGTCCAACGTTGGAACCAGTCATTGCCGACTGCTGCTGAGGGAGATGATTGCCGCTGCTGAAGGTTGAAGGAGATGAAAAGGTTAGTAGATTTTTTATTTTTTTTTAAGTAGTGGGCCTTTGTTTTAGGCCTGTTTTTGGATTTTAAAACAATTGGGCCAAAGGCTTGTTGGCTGCCCTTTTTTGTAGAATTCATACATACCCTAATGAGTATCTTACTCACTGTGAGCCTCCGTCACTGGTGCTGTGAGCCTCTCTTCTCTTTTTTTCCCTTTTTTTTCGTTTTTATTTTTTTAAGTTCAATTTCATGCCTTTCTCCTTTAGAACATAAAGTCTTGAAGTGATATTTTATATGTCTCCATCATTTAATTGATGATTCAGTATGTGAATTGTGATGATTTATAATTTATGAAAACTAAAAAATTTGTGAAATTGTAAATCTGTGGACTATGATTTGTGAGGGCAATTTGTGAAATTGTGAATATGTAGAGAAAGATTTTTGAAAAAAGAATTATTGTGAGGGGAATTTGTATATGATTTTTACGTTATATTATGTTTATATATGGATTGAAAATTTTTAATATTATTTAATAAATATTAATAAACTATACCGCTAAGACGGACATTGATGGTTGATCTAGCTCACCGGATCAAGCACTAGTCTCTCTCCCACTGTATTTTAATATTGGGTTCATAATACACTGTTGAATTTTGTAATTACCTTGACTTTTGGGGGGCCTAATTTACAAATGGGAAAAATTCATTTGTAAGAGTTTATTTATAGCCTACTTCAAAATTAAGAGGAGAAGGTTTGCAATTTCAAATTTCAGATACTATTAATGAAATAATTGATTAAAAAAATATTTTATTAATTAAACATATTAAGGCCACAAATCTATATATTTGGTCACAACTTATCAAGTTAATTGGTCACAAAATTATTTATAAGTTAATTGATGTCTCTTAATGAGATATCAGTGCATGGATTGATACTAGAAATGTAGAACCTTAGCTGTGCGAGTCTTTCTAGAATGATGTATTGAGATCGAAAGATTTTAAGCTCTCACGTATTCATGTCTGTCCACTTCAAGAATGAATTTAGCCAAGATCCTTCTTGTTGTTGAAAATTATATTCTACTTCATGCAAATGTAGAGAAGAATGGAGTGAGAGAGAAATGCAGAGACGTTTTAGGGATTTACTTAATGGTTGCTATTAAATTTATCTTTCATATACAATTTAAATTTATCTTCAACAATTAATTGGTTGTCGTGGTTGCTGTTAAATTTTGATTTCATAATTGTGAGTTGTGATAGTGGAATTCTCAAAGTGCCGCATTGTGTCATTTCATAATTTTTGCTCAATTCATATTTTTCAAGTAAGCAATGGCTTGCCCATGCTTATTTATAAACTATTAAACATATAGGAAATGTTCGAAGCCTTGTCGGCTTATATATTGCATTGTAGTATTGCACTCTTGTCGAATTATATTGACTTTTGTTAGATTTAATCGTAGGATCAATTGTTTGAGCCCCATTTTTGGTATAAAATGCATTTTGGAGTAGTAGACAAATTTTTTTTTTTTTTTTTTGTTTTTGTTTTACAGTTGAGTATTAAATTAACAATTGATACCATAATACACATATTTTGCATGCAAATTTTTTTTTTTTTTCTTTTTTTGGTGGGGGAGGGGGGCCTAATATTTTAAGTTCGCCCCAGGCCCCAACAGCACAGGATCGGCACTGTGCCAGAGGGTTCAGTTCTAATGTGCATTTCATTTCATTTAAATGGTTCGGAGAATTTCAGCAACGTGTTGTCAGAAAACATATGTACAACATTCCAACAGGGGCATTTCTCTATTGTGGTTGAATCAATTGCACCCTCTCCCACTAACTTTTCTCCTACACCAGTACCACCAGGAGGTGCCCCAAAGCATGCTCCAAAAACAAATGGCAAAGGGAAAAAGAACAATTCGAAAGTCTGGATAACTGTTGGGTCAGTGGTAGGAGGATTAGCTTTGTTGGTTTTGCTCGGACTTCTGGAATCCTGGCTGCGCAAGTACATGCATAGGAGGAGAATACAGCAAATGGAGAGGGCTGCAGATATTGGGGAAATATTGCACATGACTACTGTTGGAAGCGCAAAAGCACCAGCAGCTACAGTGACGAGGACAAAACCGACAATTGAGACTGAATATGTGCCCTAAATTTGACATCTGTTTTTACTGGAAGCTCTCAACCATTCGCATTCATCTTAGATTCATTTCCTTCCATGTTCTTCTGAGTGCCCTATGTTTCTTGGTGTCCAATCCATTATTTAGTTCGTTCTTTGGTAGGTTATTGGTTGTCATGTGGAGGAATATAGGACTAATTGGTGTACATAATAATCTGTCACCTCTCATTTAATCGATTTGCTATGGTTTGCATTTGGCTGTAAACCAAGACAGTCAGATTTCATGTCTGATAAATTTTTCTGTCCCTCTGAAAAGGAATAAAGTTTAATGGCAGTTTTTTCTTTCCAGATTCTTGTATTTTGTATGAAGCCTAAGCACTCTTAATTTCTTTGTCCCCTTGAAAAAGTGAAAAATCTAGGCCCCTGTTTGGCAGAAATTTTTTAAAATAGATTATGGGGAAAATGGTTTTTGGAAGAATGTATTGTTAAAAAGTAATATAAGTTATGGGTTCATGGGAAATTATTTTAATGGGAGAATGTTTATTTGGAAACTTATTTGTGACAAAGTTGAACTAAAAAATGCTTCCTTATGGGCACAAGTTGTTTACTTTGGCTAATACATTGTGGCATGCTTTCTTGGATTACTTCACAGCAATGGATGTCTATACGGTCAAATGGGTGTCTGCCAGCATTTAATTCAGATAATGAAAAGAGGCTTAGTGGCACCTAGACCGGACGAATAGCATTATTCAGAGATTTAACATGCTTGAATGTGATTTATAGAGTTGAGTTGCATCTTGGTCAAAACTTCTCATAGAACTGAGTGCGGGTTGCATCTTGATGCCAAAATAAGATAAAATGGCATGTGGGTTGGTATTTGTCTAACAAAACCGGCAACTATATCTAGGGTTGTAGTTGTGCGTAGAACCAGGTCCCCGGCTTTGTAGAGATGTGGAATTGAGTGCATGGGTTTAGTAAATTTAAGGGTGCTGCCAAGTGAAGCACAGTAAAAGCAAGTTCACAGCTGGGTATCCAAGCACAAACAAATAAACAAACCAGAGTCTAGTGAAGCTGTCTTTTTCAGGTGAATGTATGTTGGCGATACAAATCTTATCTCGCCTAACTATGATTTTCACTTCCTAAAGATCCCATTGTGTGTAGACCTACCATCCATGATTAGAAAGTCTATGTATCAATACAATACAGTTGGCTCCTTGCCTATCTCAATGGTTAGGGTAATCTGTCCTCTAGGGATCAGAGCAACTATAAAAGGGTTCAGCCGTGAGTACCCATGGATGATCGGCCCCACATTTGGTTAAAAGCACTTTCAAATAATATATTAAAAGAGCTGTCATTATACATAGCATGTGGCTAAGGGCGTTGCGAGCTATAATAGCTCGCACTACTAGTGCATCGCGGTGGGGATATATGACTCCCTGCTCATCATCGTTATCTCGAATCCAAAAGTTCTCCAAGGCTTCTTGGCAGTTCAAAAATAATTCTTTCACACATTTGTTGTTTCCCTACCAATATAAGGACTTCTAATAATAGTATGGATCTCTCTTACTGGAGGTCGAGGGTGTTGGCTGCCTGTTGGTGCTCATAAGGAGTCTACATGCCTTGACCAATCTTCGCAACCTCACCCTCTGCTCCTTGTTTATGGAGGCTTTCGATGGTTTTATTTTTAGACCTCACAACTTTGCCATCCTTATTACCTTGTATTATTCATCCGTATCATGATCCCTACTATAATGAATTTTACAAAATTTTATCTTACGATTTTTAGAGGACGAAGGAGTTTTGTCTGTTACTTGTGAAGAAGCTGGAGAGATCACGTGCACTTTACTTTTGTGGTCATTAAGACATGGGTATTGATACTTTGGCGGTCTAGGTGCATATGTCGAGGTTGAGAAGTCGACCATGTTCTACTTGCTTTTCAGTTTTATATTTATCCTCATTCTGGATATCTTTTTGTATCAAACTTACTAGCTAATGGTAGGAGGTAGGATTTTTGTTACAGGCATCCTTCAAAAGGGAGTCTCCATTAGTAATATGTTCCATAAGGCGTTTTGAGCCTTCTCATCCAAAATCGTTTTGCAAGCTATCGATTTTACACTGAAACGCGCAAAGTAGCTCTTAAGAGACTCACCTTCTCCCTACCGCATGTCATTGAGTCTCGTAGTTGTGGCTTGCCCCATCTTGCTTCCTACAAATGCCCTAGGAAAGATTGCTTTAACTGCGGTCAACCCCGAATTGAACCTAGTGGCAACTTACTATATCATCGCTTGGTCGATCTATACTAAGTAAGATGAAAGGCTTGGCATTTAAGACCAAGACTTGCTTTGTTCAATCATATTTATGTCATGTAATCACGCAAAGGGTACGTAGGATCTCCTTTGCCGTTGTACTTATCCATAATCGGACCGATGAATTTATCCGGAATCGACGACTCCTTGATCCTCCTAGAGAATGGTAGATGTTCGTCGTCGTCATCCAATTCCCTCATATTATTCATCCAGAAGAGTGTTATATGAGGTATTGAAAAGGGTTTCAAACCTCCGGCCCTATTAACGACTAACTATTCCTCCTATCATGGGAGGTAACCTCCTTCGAAAACCTTTCTTTTGTAGGCCTATTCGTGCAATGCCACTTGAGCGTCTTTTCCGATGTACTGTCACTGGTTTTTTACACCTACACGCTAGTATCATCACAAAAAGTACTATTAATGGGATCTGTTTCATTTTACTTAATTTCTCCTGCTTGCTTGCCTTTGTGTTCTCCATCATTGCTTATAGAGAAGCATTCTATGATGTCATCGCTTTCAAGCTTTTAGCCATCTCTCGAATGATTTTGGTAAAAGAAATTTTTCTGCAAGCGACAACGATGTGCACAAGAGATGCCGGCCTGGGCTTCTGCCGTAGTCTTCTCCCTCTATCTTTCACAATTCACGTCAATGTCTGGTGGACAATCGCTACATTCTCCGACTTCCTTCTCTAATGTTTCATCTTCTCTGATTTCCCTTCAATTTGACTTATGATTTCAAATATTAGAAATTTCGAACCTTTTTAGATGTAACAAAATTTTCGTGCTCTATATTGTTCAAGGAGTTCCCAAAGACAACGCCAATTTGTTAAAGATACAAATCTGATCAACAAGTCATATTCACCTAACTATGATTTTCACCTTCTAAACTCAAGTTTTGATGCTAAATCAAAGCGAGAAGGGAAAAAGCTATTTGAGATAGAAATATTTGAATTACAAGATTTTCTTTTCAAATGAGAGGTATTTATAGATTTTCTTTCAAATTTTGGGTGTAATTTGATCATTTTAAGGGAATAACAGGTGCAGATCCTTATTGACTATCTTATAACCAATTCAGTTAAGAATTACGCTTTATTCATTGGCCCACGTGCCTTTAATTGAACTATCTGTAGCCAACTTGAATGCGAAAAATGTTTTATAAACTTTAGGCAAGTCTTTTGTATCTTCATTCCCTCGCGTGTCGCTTTACACTTCGCTCATAGCTAATTAGGTTCGCGAATTCCGTTTTCAGGGTTAACAATGTATATTTAGTCCGTGCAGTTGAAAAAGTAAAAGACAAATATGCCAACATCTGTGCATAATGAGAACAAAAGATGAAGATATTATAAAGAATAATATTACTTGCAGTCACTTACTATCGCAATCGCCTTACATGATATACATGTGTCGATTAGTAATTTGATATATAAGGTAAAAAAAAATTATCACATTAATACATCAAATCACAAATTGTCATGTAGGATAACTACCACAGTAAGTGACTATAAATAACATTACTCTATTATAAATAATAAAAATTTGATAACAATCGAGGAACAACTTACACAACTGTCCCTTTAGCGAATGAATAATCATTTGATGAACAAATAATTTTTCGGAAAAACACGGACCAATTTAAGCATTACGGACACTTGAATTGTTCATACCCCCTACTCCTTGGACAAGTAACATTAATTGTTACATTACTAATGCCAAAATAATTACAGTTAACTAACACGATAAACATAAAAATGTTATTTTTAAAAAGTTTGAATACAAAACACTGCGACAACAAAGAATTAAAATTAAAATTTAATTTTGTAAATTCAATTTTAAGATTTGGAACAGCTATTTAACTTCAGTTCAAACACAAATAACTTTTATATTTATTGCAATAAAGGATTAAAGGCCACAGTTAAGTTTTTTCCCTTAAAACCTCTTAACAAGTATTAATTCGTAGTTGAAATCTGCCATAAAGTCCATAACCTTGCGCAATTCTTAACCAAATTTTTGAATTTTATGGTAAAAACTTTATGTACTATTTCTTTAAAGCTTCCAAGTTTTTGTACAACTCAGCCACTTTACAAATCTTTCCTGCTTACAAATGAAGTACAACTGTGAACTTCTAAAATTCACTCATAAATGATGAATCCAAATCCAGACGGAAAAGAAATAATCTTAACGGAGCAGGCAAATACAAAATCCATCCAACATTTAAGACCTCAAAAATGGATTCAATTCTTGAGAAATAACACGGATCCTTCCATCCAACTTTCACAATTCATCAACATTTTGTTTGTAGAAATAAGTGCACAAAAGTTCTATGGTTATCTCACGCATCGCTAACGGTCGCAATGTGGGAATTCGATTTCTGAAACATGAAATTGAACTCCGTGTAAGCGCATTGTACAGACAGCTCTTATTTCATGACCTGTTGGGACACATCGCGATTTACCCCCCTCACAAAACTTTAGAGACGAGCGGTGGAGGCCTTCAAGGTTGGGGTTCAACCCCATTTCATTACGCAAACCTACCAAATCAACAAATTACCTGTAGACTTTTCTTTTCTTTCTTTGAAAAAACACCACTTTCAAACATTTTCAAAGCTCTTAGCACTACCACCACTTGTGTTTAGCAATGCAACTCGTTTACCAAAAATTTCCCTCAATACTTCTTAACAAAAGAATAAAACAAAAAAGATAAATTTAAACCCTTGAGCCACAACGCAAAGAAGAAATTTTGGAACCCACGAGATTAAATTTACCGGTCAATACAAGTAATTAAACTCGCCAAATGACATTTTACATAATGTTCAAGAGTTTGTGCAGAATCATACACAAGAAAAGAACAAGTTATTCGGTCATACAAAAATCCACAGATTGGGAACCAATGTGATCTTTTATTTCTAACAAGCCCTTCAAAATACTTCCTGCATCACCAGCCAAAAAAAAAAAAGAGGAGGAGGAAAACATAAGTAATAAGTTTTACCCAGAAATAATAATAATAATAATAATAATAATAATAATAATAATAATAATAATAATAATAATAATAATAATATCTATGCAAAACTCACAAAATAAATGATATGCAAATTCCGAATATTATTTATGCAAGAAACCTAAAACAGAAAATGAAAAGCTAGGAGGGGACTGGGGACATGAAACATCTTTCAGAAATCTTGATTTTGCGGAACTGGACAAAAAAAATAATGAAGCTTAAAATATAAATGAACAAATAAAAATTTCAGTGTTTAAAGCCGCATCGGACATTTTGACATCTGCTTACCCCAGACACCAATCTTGCACGAGGACCATTATATTTTTATCTAGCATGACTTCGCAGCTTGAAACAAATGCATTCTGACATGGTAAGGATCCCCCAGTACTGATAATAAAAGAAATTTTACAATGTAAATTATGAAAATATACAATATAATGAGATATTGCCATCCCTTATTCTCCAATTCATGGGTGAAATGAATATACAGGTTACTCCCTTTTTTACCTTTTTCTTTTCAAAGACTAAAAGTGGTAAAATAATATGGTTGGAAGAAAATCCTAAATTTTAAAGTGTTCCGAATGAAAGATCTGAACTATGTTTCAATTTTCAGAGATTGTTTTGAATATTTCACAACTCTTGGGTCCATTTGTTCGAAAGCAGAGGGAAATCTCATTTTCTTTTTTCCGAAAGATACGTAAATAAAAGAAACAAAAACAGCAAAATGCATTGTACATATCAGGTACTGTTCATGTTTCTGCTTTCCGAAAAATGTATTATGGAAAGGATAAAACAAATGCACCTTTTGTTTTCTCACAGACATGTGCATGTAGAAATGTATAAACGAAAATGCAACCAAATTGGGCTTACATCTATGGAGAGAAATGAATAACTTGGAGAGAAGCAAAAAAACAGATGGCATCACATGTACACCAGGGTTCCAAGGCATAGAGAAAATAAAGTATTGGACGTTGTGAGAATATAGATGCTGTCCATAAAATTAATTGAAACCAAAAATTTCCCATTAAGTGCTATATCTTTCGAAATAAGTATGTGCAATATTACCGAAGTCAGGACCTATAATTGTATAAATATGGGGTAATAATTACACAACCCAAATATATACTCTAATAGTGAGACTTCTTTTGTTAGGTCTCAACTTTTTTGCTATGATCTTCCCAGAGGATGATTTGTAACCTCAGCTTCTCCTGTGAAAGTAAATGGCTTTTATTTCTATTCCTCGAGAAGAAACCAGAAAATGTGGACGAGTAGTACCAAAAGCAGAATGAGCACGAGGAGGAAGAGAAGTAGAAGGGATCTAATTTTACAGGGGCAGAACCAGGTGGCAGTTGCATTGCTTTATACAATTTTATAGTTATGTTCAGGGAATAAAAGAAGAAAAGCATAACACAACCTTGAAGGGATCTGATTTCTTTTTGGTCTATCACCCTTTAGTTGTCAACCAAATATACTACTTCTCAGACTGTCTTCTATTTTAAGTAATGCTGTTGGTCTTGTTTTTTTCATAGTTATATAAGTATGTCATGGACTGAAAGGACTAGTGGTATGCCTCATTCTGTAAAGCTGACCGAAAATATTGTTTCATGCTCATTGCAAAATGAAAATCTCAGTTTGCTAAATGGTTTTAAATATTGAAGAAACAGAGGGCTTTGCCTAATTCATCAAGAAAAAAAAAGATTAATCTAACGTATACATACTACTTGGTCAGATATTATATTAATAATACTGAATTTTGAGCTTTAAACCCCCTAGCTGCCATTCTCAAATCCCTAACCCACAATCTCCAAGTTTCAACCCACCATCCTCATCACAATCTTCAGCCAAATATGTTTCTTTAGAACTCTTTAACTCTCCATATTCCAAACCACAATCCTCAACAGAATCCACACCTGGTGAAGCTTCCACAGCATCCCCTCCCTCAGATTCAAAGCCACCCAACTGAAGAGATTCAGCTGTCTAGGTCCCATTAAGAAAAATTCTATATATGAAATTTTATTTCTGATCCGCAAAGATACCATTTCTCGTTTGCTGAAAAGTTTGATTTGCCAAAAAGACATTCAACAGGTGCATGGTGACTAAAAGCACATTTTTAAATGTATATTAGTTTCTTGAGAAATATATATTGATCATCATAGATAAAAACCAGTGGAATACTGATCGACACATTTTTCCATGTTAACTGATTTTTTATTTTAGTTACAAAATGTCAATAGAATTCTGTTATATAACTCATTAGAATCGTGTTATTAATGTACTTACATTTCCTTGTAACGGTCCTACAGAGTATATCCATATGATAATTCTTCAGTGTGACAAGCATGATAATTTTATCAGTTTCATCCATTAGATTACTGAACAGGAATTGTTCATATTTTTACCACTTACCAATTCCTCACACATACATATCAATATTGTTACTTTTAGCACAGAGAAAGTACATTTTTTTACACTTCTGGATAAGTTACAAAGCAGAAATATATTGCAATATACAAGATTCAGATTCAATCAAACTAGGACATAATGTTACTACATTCTCTCCAAAGTCCATTCAAGTGAGGACAAATGTCCAGTGGACTCAATTCCTTAAACTAACAAATAGTTTCCAGATCTAAGGTTGGTTGAATTCTAAAGAGCTCCCCCCTAGAACGCTTAAACTGAAACCTGATCCCGTTCGCTAACTTAATAACAAAGATAATTAAAGTATATATGAAACTAATTTTAAACCCTAATTATGCAGGGAACAAAGGTAATCAATTATCATATACAATAAATATGAAATGAAGTGAAAGAATTGGGAAGTAGAGGAGTACCAAAAGCAGAAAAAGCCGAGAAGTGCCTAATTACAAGGTGAAGGAGAAGAAAGCATCTCCACGATCTTCTTGTCCCGTCTCTCCATTGCCACGTCCCAAACATCGTTCCCTATGTGCTTCGGCTGCCAAGAATCAATATCAGTAATCATAATCATCAAATCAAGAAGAAAATAAAAACAAATGGATCTGAAAAAATGTAAACAGATGAAGAGAAATTGATAATTACGCGGCCATTGGCTGCCTTGTGGATGAAGTATTGAGCATTTCCCATCACACAAAGCATGCTGGCTATGATTCCCAAAGGCAGCACAGCCTCGAGCCATATCATCGCCATCTCTCTCTTTCTTTGTTTCAGAAATTCACACCTGGGGTACTTTTAAAATAAGCAAGTCAAAAACCAATTTTCCACTGCAACTGAACAAATTTTTCATTCACCAAACTGACCTTTCGTTGATTAAAAGACAAAATTATCCTCAAATAATTTATACCATTACAAAGATATAAATTTGTTTAAAAAGTCAAGAATACCCTTAAGTTACAAAGTAGAAATCAAACTTTTCCTACTTAAAATTTTAAAACGGACCCACTTTCTTTATCTGTTTATTCCAACACGATAAAAACTATTTCATTTTTCATCTCTTCAACCATGAAATATCTTAAATTTATCAAACACTCAACAAAAACAATATTATTTATAGTCGTCACTTCGAATCGATAAGTATATTTATGTATTTTTAATTTCCTTTTCGTTAAATTAGTAAATTGTTTTAATCGTTAAATCTTATTCTTATATGGGCAGATAAATTTTTACAATTTTAAACAGATCTATAATTTTTTTAAAGAACAATATAAAAAATTATTTGTGATAAGATCGAGTACATCGTATACAAATATGGAATCAGCTACAATTCCAATTTGTTACTTTGGTAAATTTGAAATGAACGAAAATGATAGATCAGTGTGGAAATGGACGAGTAAAAGGCATGGTCCATCTGTAATTGTGATAAGATCGAGTACTTCGTATACAGAAAACGTAATACAATTTATAGAACAAGATCAACGTCGATTCTCTTAGTACAACATGGAATTGAGATTTCTATTCAGGGAACATACGTCCATTTCAATTCCACCTGTAATGGTTACTTCCGAAGTTGAGATGAAGGTTTTAATTAAATTAAACCAAAATCACACGACTCCTATTTACGTAACTCTAGTTAAAAAGAATGTCCCTGAGAGTGAACACGAAGATTTCGATGAAAGGGATCGCAATGTGAATGATTTTTGGAACATGATGGAGATAGTTCGTGAAGATGATATGACTATTCCCTAGACAGTTGTTCCTCATCATGATCCCATGTAACAAAATTCATTCGATAGTTCAAAACAACGAGAATGAAAATGAATTTACAAATGAGGATTTGATAGTGTTATCCCATCGGAGACATGAGTAGGGTGAGAACTCATAGACTGGAATGAGTACACGGTCCTCTTATTTTTAACTTGTAGTCCCCGATGATAAAGATTTGTATGTTGAGTAATTGTTTGAAACAAAGAAAGACTTGCGGAAGCTGCGCATGGATTACTTTGAAACACAACTTTGAGTTTTAAGTGAAGAAATTCAATAAGTCGACGTATACAATTATCTTTGTTGACGACAGTTGCTATTGATGTTTGCGAGCGACGAAGATGGACATAAATGAGTTCTTTATGGTTCGCTAGTATGCACGAAAACATACTTACGAAGTTGATATTCATCAAAATGATCACAGGAAGGCCAGAACATGGTTCATTGATCGACAAATAATGCACAAGTTTCAGGACCCACAAACGATATATAGAACTTCGGACATCATTAACGACGTTCGTCGAGAGTTTAGGGTGGTCATAAGCTGTCAAAATGTCTGGAAGCTAAGGAATGCGCATTAGAGAACTTAATGGGTTCAATCGAGGATAGTTATGCTAAATTGGCTGAGTATTACTATAACATGAAGAAAATTAATTCTAAATCGACATTTTTTATTAGACGGAGGATGAGAATAGTTTCAAGTATTTTTTCATAGCCATTGGACAATGCATTCGGGGATTTCAAAACACGATGGGACCCCTAATTCTAGTCAGCAGTACAACCCTTAAGACTATATACGAATGCAAGTTGATTATTGCAACATATCAAAATGTCAACATCCAAATTTACCCTCTTACATTCAAAATAGTTGATGAAGAGAATGATCTAGCAATGCATTGGTTCTTCAAGAAGTTGAGGGAAGTAATTGGGGACATCAAGAACATTACATTCATAACTGACCAGGGACAGTTAATAATAAATAACATCGTCGAAGTCTTTCCCGAGATACAGCATGGTTATTGTATTTATCATACATAGGACAACCTGAAAACTAAGTATCGAGGCAATGGCATTGTTGCATTATTTAGGAGAGCTACAAAGACTTATATTTTTGAAGAGTTTGATAAGTTCATGGTTGAAATATAAAGTAAATCACATGCTACATAGGAGTATCTAACAGAGATGGGATCGAATATTGGGCACGATCACATTTTTCAGGATGTCGATACAATATGATGACGTTAAAAAATGCAAAGTCGGTTGATGCATAATTCAAGAATGATAGAGAGTTGACAATTCTCGCAATGATTGAGCACATTTGTAACAAGTTACAACAATGATTTCATAATTGACATGAGGAATTACAAAGTTGCACGAGTGTGCTAACCTCGGCTCAGGAAGATAAACTCTTGAAAACTTTGGAGGTGGCGAGAAAGTGTGTGTGGAATCACTGGATTAGTTTTGCTTCTTCATGAGATGTGGCCGTTACATTGGATAAATCATGGACTTCAATGATAACACGCGCACGTGTAGAAAGTTTCAGTTAGAAAGATTTCCATGTATGCATGCAATGGCAATGGCTATACATAGAAGATTTCCAGCACATACCTTACGCAATTATTATTACATGGTTGATTATTGGATAGCATCGTATGTCGAAACGATATTTGCTGTACCAAATGAAGCTGAGTGGCAAGTTCATGACCACATTCTCTCAAATAATAATGAGTTGCCACCCGAAATTGGACCATGTACTCCTCGACGTAGACGTACGTCTAGAATACTATCTATTGGAGAATTTTTTCTACCTCGTAAGTGTAGCACAATAGGGCATATTCACTGATTTTGTACAAGTCAGATTCTCCTACATAACAACTGTCCGAATGTGTAATGTAACACCCCAAATTTATATTTACTATTTTTACATGAACCTAAATTTAACATTGGTTATTTAGTGAAATGGTCCATTATTTAATAGTTTTTTGTGTTCGAGCATTTGATGTCTCATGTTAAATTTAAATTAATAGTTTGAAATCGTAATATGTCAAGATTTTTATTTGGTAACACCTCAATCTATTGTCATAGAAAATAAAATACTAAGAATGATTTCTAACTATTTGTTTACTTATACAGTCAAATTTCTCAAAATTACACATATAATTATTCTATTACAACATGAATCACAACAAAAGTAAGTTAACAATATTTACATTTTTTAATACAATAATATACAATGTGCTATGGATCACAGTTGTATTCATACAAATCGTATACTAACTTCAACCTCCATATATCTATCTAAGATTGTTTTATTGTATCAACCTTGCGACGAATACTCAAATTCTATATACTTTATTGTGAATATACCGCAATCGTCCATACGAGTAAATAATCATATATTAGTTCGACACATATAGCTAAAAATAAGTTTTCAAATTAAAACTGGTAAGTCTCGCCATCGTCTGTCCCACATAATGCTAATCTGTCATATACTCGAATCATTGCATATCTAACTATCATGGGGACAGTCACAGCTATTGGCTCCAGCTAAGCTTGTGTCGGATAGCTATGATTTGAGTCGTACACATAGATAGTGAAATCAGCAAATGCGATCTTAATTGCAAAGCAGTGTGAGTTCGCGATTACTAAAACGTACATATGTGTACAATCTCGACCGTGAAAAGGAAACGATGCACTGTAACAACAATCTTAGCATTTTACCGACCACCAGTGCCGGCACATCAACAGTACACTTCTTTCCCTTCCTTCCTTTGTCACCCCCTCTAACACAAAGATGACATCGTCAGTCGTGTTTGGCGTCCTCTCCTCCTCCTGTATCGCCTCCGTCGCCTCTTCCAGTAATCCCTCCACTACATCCTCTTGTACTCCCTCCATCACCTTCATGGAGGCCACACCCTCTGTCGTGTGTAAAAAAATGACTCAAATGCAGCATGTGATGGCTACGACAAATCATCATACCCCATACGACCATCTCATCCATCACTCTCTCGCCTATGAAAATCGCTAGTCTCTTTGTCATCTCATCCATCCCGATAACCGCCAATCCTTCGTCTTCCCCTCTATCCCGAAAGTGGCCAATCCCTTGCAAACCTGCTATGTCACTTTGTATAGCTGCGACTTCAACATAAAGGTCTCCAGACCTAACTCGTAACTTCACCATATCGTTTTTCACCTCCCTCATAAATGTAGTCAGAAGTTCGAACAAATCATCCATGGAAGCACAACAACTACGTGCAGGAGGTGATCCTCTCGACGAAGGTGATACTGGATGACACTCCTAAAAAATGAATATTACAAATGAATAATTTAATTAAATTAGAAAAATCAAAACGACAATCAACAAATTATATTTAATTAACATACCCTATTTCGATCCACGCCTGACTCAGGCATATGATAGTCTAGCGCAATAAGAACAGACAGTTTACGGAGATAACTCTGACCCTTCTCCTCGATCGACTGTGTCAACTCGACGAGGACGTCAAGCTGGCACATTAACATTTCACCGAGTTAATGACCATATATCAAGGTTTCGAAAGGACGTACAACATTAATCGCAAATGTATAATATGTACCTCAAGATCGTCGAGGAGAGCTAATAATTGTTTGGCAAGTGGCTTGTCTTAGGCTCATTAATGATGCATACGAGGGCAGCATATCTCCCCTCTCCTTGCATATCGGCTAGCCAAGATGGGGACAGTCTCGTACGCCCATATATGCAACAATTACAATCATTATATATAGAATTTAATAAAAAAATTGGATAATTCATTATGTTAAACATTTACCTGCAAAGTCAACGGTAGGCCATATAAATTATATTTGCGCTCGAGCCTACTCTCCTTACGCATCGAATACTCTCTCCTGAAGACACGTAAATTATTTGTAAAACACCTCTGTTCCTATGGATAGTTGTTGAAAGTACCAATATCGTCAACAACTTCCAAATGAAAAACGTCAATCCACATCTTCTTGTGATAACAATTGAGTACGCTTTTGAGGATAAGCACTAAGACCAGCTTTAACTTATCAGACATCTGGTCGTACTCCCTGAACGCTTATCCAAAATACGCCAGAGCCACTATCATCTGCCCATGAAAATATTCATTCAGTAGTCTCTTATTTCTCGGAACACAGGCCATTAATGCTTCTTTGGGCCATTCATCTCAATCAGGTGACGAGGGCAAATTCGAATATATAGAATGTAGCTACCTTGCCCCTCGAATCTAAACAGAAAGCATATCCGTTATTCGTCAATTAGCTTAAGTAGCCGACATAGCAATGCATCAAACAACTATCTAGAAAATTGTATGTCGTGCAATAAATACAAAGGCCATGAGTAAGATTGACGCAATATGTCTGTGTACTCCTCATCAAGCAAATTTAATACCATTGTAAAGCTGGCAAAGTTACAGTTCTTCGTCGTAACTTTGTCGGAGATCTATTTGACGGCATCGTCCAAATGATTTTTCATCCTACAAAATTTCAAAAGTTAGAACCTCGTGCAAGAGATAATGGATGAAGCATAATATTAAAAAATTAAAATAACCGAAAACTACTATACGCAAGAATCAACAGATAATGAAATAAAGAAAATGAGCGTAAAAAAATATTATACAACTAAATTATTTATTTTAATTGTTTACGTAATATTTAATTTAATTTTTTATTTAAATATTTCATTAATTAATTTAATTGTTTATGTATATTTTATACTTACTATTTCATTACTTTATTTAATTATTTATTTTAATTGTTTATTTAATATTTGAATTGCTTGTTTATTTAATATTTCACTAATTATTTTAATTGTTTACGTATATTCTTTACTTAATATTTAATTAGTTATTCAATTATTTATATTTTAATTATTTAATTAATATTTAATTTACTTGTTTATTTAAATATTTCATTAATTATTTTAATTGTTTACGTATGTTATTTCCTTAATATTTAATTATTTACTTTAATCACTTATTTTATTTTTTTATTTAATAATTAATTTAATTTTTTATTTAAATATTTCATTAATTATTTTTATTGATTATCTATATTATTTACTTAATATTTAATTAGTTTATTTTAATTACTTATTTTAATTGTTTATTAAAATTTTAAATAATTATTTTAATTATTTATGTATATTATTTGTTTAACATTTAATTATTTATTTAAGCATTTTGTAAATTATGATGATTGTTTATTTATATTTAATATTATGTTATTTATTTTAATTATTTAATTTATTTCAATTAGTTATTTTAATTGTTTTATTCATATTTATTTAATTTATTTCAATTAATTATTTATGATTTACTTAAATAAAGGCCCAGCGTCTGGCCAATCCAGATGACTGGGCCATTTGGATCCAAATAGATTCAGATAGCGTCCATTAATGTTATGATGGCAATCTCCGCCACCTAAACAAAGCCAAGAGCATGTACTATCAAATACCATCCATTTTTGCATACATTTTTAAATAAATTCGAGAATAATCATGCTTTATTTCAAAAATTAATTGTATATGATGGTTTCGAGCAACTCACCCGAAATTCCCCGATTTGGATCGTCAATTTCTTGGTGTTGATCAGCGTCTGGACATCGATTTCTTTACAGTAATTTTTCACTCCTTTCTCTCTTCTTCACAGTTCGAGGATATAAATAGGAAGTCATTAGTTTTTAAAAGTTTTAAACATTTTTTTCTTTTCTTTTTTTTTTAAATGCCGATCGACGGCCATTATGGAATTGGCCATCTTCCACTAATTCCTCCACTTTCTTCCCCCATTGTTGATTAAACGTGGGTCATTTCACATGGAACTTCGATTTGAGCTTTGGCCCATGGTGAAATACATAGTTTATTGAGCTCATATTCATCGACATTGTACCAATAATCCATTTTTACTTGAATATTGCTCTTTGCAAGCTATCAATCTAGAGTAATGTTGTGTTACCATGTGGATTTAATATCTTGGTTGACAGATTAAGCCCATGTTTGGTATTGATTAAAATTTAGATTTTAATTTGTGTCAAAGTCAACAATTCATTTCAACTACATATTTTATGGATCCCACTATCAACTTCGATCAAAATCTATTAAAAATTTAATTTTAATCTTCACTAAACAAGAGTTAAGTACATTTTCAAGAGACTCTTTAAACACAAAATACTCTCTATTTTAAAGAGTCAATACTTAACAATGAGTACAAGAGACTCTTTATTTTAATTTTTTAAAATAGAAAGTGTGTTTGGCTTTCCAAATTTAGAGAGCCAAACCCACTCTCTATTTTTAATGTGAAATAATTGCATTTAATACATTATAAATTTCAATATTGTACAATTTAAAATTTTCAAATTACTTTTGAATTGGTTGACATTAATATATAAAAAATTATACTTAAATAAAATATGTGGAGAAATTATTAAATGTTCATTGGGAAAAAAAAACAAAATAAAGAATCAAAGTAGATAATTTGTTGAAGTGTATAAAAAATTACTCTATAAATTTAAAGATACTCTCTATTATGCATAAGATGCTTTGTATAAATCGAGAGTCTTTTGGAGATGTTCTAAGTGTGTCAAAAAAGTGATTTAATGATGGTTATTATTATTAATTTTTTTAAACATTCGCTTTAAAGAATCCGACAACATAGCACAACTGATCTCATCTATTGCCCGTGGACCGTGTGTTTAGTTTATGATCACTTATTGAATTATATTGCCCATATTTGGTATTGATCAAAATCTAGATTTTAATTCGAGTTAAACTCAACAGTTCATTTTAACTATATATTTTATGAGTCCCGCAACTTTTCAAAACACATTTTATCAACTTCTATCAAAATTTATTAAAAATCTAATTTTAATCCCATGAAACAAGCGCTAGGTGTGTGAAAAAGGTGACTTAATGATGGTTCTTATTATTAATTTTTTCAAAACATTCGCGTTAAAGAATCTGACAGCATAGCAGGACTAATCCCATCTATTACCTGTTGACCGTGTGTTTAGTTTATGATCACTTATTGAATTATATTATCATTTAAATTGGCATTAGAGAATCATAACATTATTATTATCTTTTCATTTTGCCATACAAACTAAATTTTGGAATAAATTTTATCTGCGGTCACGAAACTTTAAATGTAATCGAATCCATGAACTTTAGGATTATGTAACTTTAATTTAATTTTGAGTAAGTATTTTAGAAGGTTTTTTTGAGAGCCCAAAATCACTATTAGAAGGCCAAAACTACTTTTGTATAAAAAAGTACAGCTTTTTGAGACCCCAAAATCATGTTTAGCCCATGTTTGGTGGGATAAAAATTAAATTTTTAGTGATGTTGATAAAACATTTTGAAATATGTTGTTGAAAAATTTTAAATTCTATGAAATGTGTGGTTAAAATTAATTGTTGATTTTGATTTAAATTAAAATCAATAAGAACCAAACATGAGTACAATGTAGTTTTGTCTAAAAATGCATTGAGAGACCGAAAAGTGATGAACTGTTGATATTTGAAACTAAATTAAATTTTTAGTGACTAAGTTTCCGTTTGGCTCCCATTTTCTAGAAATGAAAATGAGTGAAATAGTGTTTTTTTTGAAAAATTAGTGGTTGAAAAATAATGAACAATTTTCGATTTACATATAATATTACTTTATGAAAGATTGTGTGATTGAAAATAGGAGAAAAAAATAGAAATTTAATGGGGGCCAAACAGGTATTAAATTGAAATTTTACTTAATGTTAAGTTTGGCCCCTATTATTCCAAAAATTTATTTTTATCTTTCTTCCTTTCAATCACACAATCTTTCATAAAATAATATTACACGTATACAAAAAACTTTTAGGGTGAGTTTGGTTGCCAATATTTTTCATTAAAAATGTGTTTTTCCCTTTAAATTCCTACTTTTGTACTGTTTGATTACCCTTTTTTCATGGAAGATATTTTCCTATTTTTGGTCATGTGATCATATTTTCCTTAAAATCAAGGGAAATGTTTTTTTTAGGGGAAATAAGATTTTATTTTTCAAAAAATTTATTCTTACTTGTCTACCCACTAATAAAAAATTGACAAATATAATATTTTCTAGGTTGAAAATTAAATTAACCAAACACATTTAATTTACAATTTCCATGCCAATGAATTCTAAACTATTGAATTACCTAAAATTTATTTTCTTTTCATACAAATTCCATACTTGCAATCAATCTTTTTCAACTACACATTTTCTAAAAAATATTATTCAAAAAATTATAATTGACACGTAATTGGGGCCAAACGGGAGCTAAGTGACCACCCATGAAACTAAGGGTCTGTTTGTGCCCCTTTAATTTAAAAAAATATATTATGGGATAGTGATTGATGTTGAAATGTATGGTTAAAAAAGAAATTTTTTATTTATTTATGTATAATATTATTTTAATGAAGAAGGAGTAGTTGAAAATGAATACTTTAGAAAAATAATATGATAGAATGTGCCAGGATGATTGACAAACAAAAGCTAACTTCTGTAAATCCTATTTTCGAAGCCCATTTGATTCTCATTTTTCTAAGAATGAGAATGAGAAATATAATTATTAGAAATTCACACAAGAAATAAAAGTCAAATATAATAATTTAATATAATAAATAACGATCTTATTTTTTAATTTTTTGACAAAATATGAGAATCAAAAGTGCTCTCATAGTCCCATTTTGCTCCTGTTTGATCCCTATTACTTGAAAATGAAAATGGGGAAAATAATATTTTTTAGAAAAATGAGTAGTTGAAAAGGAAAGGAAAATTTTCAATTTACGTGTAATATTATTTTATGAAAGACTATGTAGTTAAAAATAGGATAGAAAAAAATAAAATAAAATATAATATAATTTAATTTAATGGGATCAAATAGTGGCTTTATATCCCTTCTACCAAACTGAGGAAGAGGGAGGAGACAGAAAACGGCGCCGTTGAAGGAGCTGTCGGCCACTCTGTCAATACTGCACCAGCTATGACTGGGTTGGCAGCATCAATAACCACTGCGCTCATGCGCTCCCACTGGTGGGTCCCGTTCTCTTGCATGGATGACACGTGTCTCGCCGCCTACTACAAATCCACCACCCGCTATTTACCATCTCCATTTCATCTTTTTACCGTCATCTACTTTTCAAATTCACTACAGAACTTTTCTTTTTTCTCTGTGTCGTTTTCTGTGTGTAATAGCGCAGTCTGCGGCGAAGATATTTTTATTTTATTTTTTTAATTTTTGCAGAAAATTGTAAACAGGTAAAGGAAAAGGGATTTTTGGGATTTTCTTTCTGCACATTTCAGTGACTTTTCAATACATATTTACCTTCCCTTTTAATTGAACAAACCCTTTTCGAGGGTTCTCTATTTCTCTCCGTCTCTGTGCCTTTTCTTTTGATACTGTTAAGAAACCCTGAAAGCCCGAAGCCCGAAGCCATTGCTTGACAAGCTATGTCGGGTCTTTATAATTCGAACTTTTCTCCTGCAAGAACTGTGTCTCCACAGATTAGAAATACTCCAGATGTAGAAAGGTATGATTACATTATTTTTGAACTCTCTCTTTTTTTCAATCTGGTCACTTGAATAGTTTTGGATGATTTTGATCGATGTTGGGTTTGTTTTTTATGTTATGTTTCATTTTGAAATATCTTAGTAACCAGTACTTGTCAGAGCTGTTGGCGGAGCATCAAAAGCTTGGACCTTTCATGCAAGTGCTTCCCAATTGTAGCAGACTCTTGAATCAAGGTAATTTTTTAGTTTTTCTTTTTTACTTCAGTCGTTGATACTTACTTCCCGTACTCGTTGGATCTACGTAACCTTTGTGTTATAGTTGCATCTAGGAGAATTCACACAGTGATCGTTTTGCTTTTAGATGTACTTGTTGGCTTTGAACATATTCGAGTTACCACAATAGCCAACCTTGTGGTACCCGTACTTCCCAGTGGGTGGCTAGCTGTTCTTGGCTGTAATTCGACATTCACCCATAAATTCACTGCATTTTCATTGTGGAATTGCACTTTGACCATTGTTTTATGATTGGTTTTGATTTCTGGATTGAGAATTAGTTGTGTCCTTGGTAACGAAATCCAACATTGTGTATTTTTATTGCAATGAACAATTTTCATGTGATCAATTTTGGTGGCGACCAAAATTCTTGAACTTAATGATCAGCGCATGTCTAAATATTTGATAGGGTTGATGCACACGTGTTCTTCTGATGTCTATTTGTAGTGATAACGAGGTTGCATTTGTATGACTTCGTCAGTTTTCCCTTAGCCTTCTAGTTCTTGTGAAAATTGATGATTTTTGTTTTTCATTTTTTTGGAAGTTATGTTGGAAAATCTAAATAGCTGACCCTTATTAGGGATTGGTCCAGTTTCATGGAAAAACACCAACCAGTTTTCTCCACTGTGGACCTCAGATTATGGGGTTGGCATAACTACAGAAATTTGTTAATTTACTGGAGAGGAGCACAAAAAGTAAGTGTTGAGTGAGGGACGTTTGAGAATATTTTGTCATAGTATGTAATAATGCTATTACAAACTTCATTGGATATCCGTGTTTCACTTGTGCTGGCACATTCAATTTATCTTTAGTATTATACTTTTGAAACTGATCAATACTTTCTTTTATTGATTGGTGGCATCTCATGTGGAGCGATGCATTTAGAGTTCTCCCTTTAGCATTTAGATTTAGTAAAACATTTGTTTAGAAAAGGCTTTGTTGACTGATATTCGTAGATGTAATATTCATATTAAATCTGCAAATACCACTATTTAGAGTTACAACAGGATGTTCTAACTCTCATGTTAAATAACTGTTGTGATCTAGCATTTTTCAAAGGTTATGTTTTGCTGATTTTGAAGTGTCATCTTACCATTCCCCTATCATTTTATCTTTACAGAGATAGTACGGGTTTCCAGGATTATGCCAAACCAAGGTTTTGGTGAACTTGATAGACTAAGACATAGAAGTCCTAGTCCCATGTCTTCATCAAATCTTTTATCAAATGTTGCTGGCACAGGTTTAGCAGGCTGGAATGGACTTCCGCAGGAGGTAATTAGTTTTCTGATTATTTGGTTACTTCTATATTATGTCAATCAATGTGGTTATGTTTTATTGAACACCCCCACCCCCCCCCCCCCCCCAACAAAAAAAAAAAAAAAAAAAAAAAAAAAAAAATTGCAATTCCAAGAGTTGACCCATTATAGGAGGAATCTTCAAATCTGGTGCAATTTACGGGGAAAGAGACTAACTCATCAAATAGCAATTAATGCACCAGAAATTTCGTCTCCTCCAAAGCTCCAACCCTCATCTTCCCTGTCTGCTTGTTTGAAATTACCGGTTTAATGCCCCTGTCTGCCATTTCCAGCCGTGTCCAAGTTTAAAGCCGAGTATCCGACCCGTATCCCGTGTCCATATCCGTGTCGTGTCGTGTCGACATGGATACTTGGCCAAAAATGGAGAGTCCAAGCAACATAGGCCCAAGTCACAGATTTAGGAGTTTATAAGTTTATGTTTATATCCCTCTCATGTAGCCGCTGGTGGAGTACCTTTATTAATGGTTTAGTAAATTATAATTTCAATATGTGGTGGGTTCCCAAGTCTGGTCAAAAGCATAGTAGCCTTTTCAACTTCTGATCATCTTTTTATGTGTGTACTAAATCAGCTTCATCATTGTGATATATTAGATTTAAAATATATTTTAATGTTATTTTTTTTATTAAAATTCAATATAATCAAATATTTAATTCACACATTTCTTTACTTTTAGTTTGCCATACCCAAGATTTTAGGAAACAGGATCCTTGATATGTACTTGTATTCGATACCCATACCCGAAGCAACATAGGTACCCTTTGTGTTTGTTTGATGAATGTGCTTAGTGGTTGAAATTTTTGGAGTGTTCATTTCTCTTGCAGCACAATGGAACCTGTAGGAGTTAACTTGATATGTTGATCTCCCAATTTCTGTTGGGAATGATGAATAAGTCTTTCTAGAATGGCCATGTATGCTTTTACTCTGTAGTAAATGCATAATATTACAAATGTTAGGACAAGATCGACAATAAATGTTTGAGACCTATAGTAGATAGGTGTATGTAAAAGTCATATGGCAATCTCTTTTGACTACTTGTGAGATTCATTTAAAGTGTACTCTGTAAATTCATTCCTTGGAACCCACAATTGAAGCCTTTAGTTTTTCTCACCATAGATTTGAGGTACCTTTAAGTGCATCGATCACTCTGCTATGACTGTTCCTTCTAGTACTTTAAAATTCATGACTACCTTTGAAAACTCCCCACCCAAAGAATTCTCCATTAAGCAGGGAAAGAAGGTGAAAGATAGATATTTGAGGCTATCATAACATATGAACAATGATGTAGTTTGTTTTGCTTATTCCAATTTATGGAGCCAACGTATGATGCTTGGACTCAGGTACGAATATTAGGTATGGTATGTATTTAAGTATCAAATATTTTGTTTTCTAAAATGTAGGATACAAGGACATGCGAGTCTAAATTTTGGATATAGGTACGTGGGTACGTCTTTCAAACTTCACGCCCGAAAATTCAAGCTTAGATTTTTTTTATTAGTTTCAAAAAAATAAAAATAAATTTATCATCATTATGTTGCTGTTGCATTGCTGTTCATTAAGTTATTTATGACTGTTCACATATCTATGTGCTTGGATTCAGGTGTGGGTATGTAACTAAGTGTTGGATATTTAATTTTCTAAAACGTAGGATACAGAAATATGACTAAAAATAGTCCAAATTTCGGACACGAGTACGTGAGTACTCTTTCAAACTTCAATTTTTTTCCCCAAAAAAACACATAAAAAGTTGATTAAGATAAGAGTTTTTAGTTTTATAATTTAGAGATGTCATGTTCTTTCTTAATTTTAAAAAGGACTTGCACGTTAATTTTCATGTAGTAATTGGAAAAGAAAGAGATTAGGCTTCTTTTACAAGTTTGTCTTTTCATTGAGGTAAAATGGTAAATAAAGTGATTCAAAAGTATTTTTGCTTTTGAATTGGGGTAAAATGGTAATTGTGGTGTTAAAAAATTGAGCAAATGAATTTCTTTAATTTCCAAGATAGCCAAATATGGCTCTTCACATATTCTTCAACAAATTAGGGCTTCTTCAATTCTTCTTCAATCCACACTCATTGGCCGCCCACACCCTTCAGCCCTTGAACAAATTGAGTTTTAGCCTTGAGCAAATTAAGTTTCTGTCCTTCAACTGATTAAGTTTCACATCTGGTAAGTTTTCTGGGTTCTTTCTCAGTTTCCTCATGGTGGCGCTATCGCAGTCATCCTTCCTAGTTGCCATGTAGGCTTGAAAATTGAAGGATTCGACTTGTATTTTATACCAATACACTTATCGTGTAGTGTCGACCCGGGAATGCCAGTTGGAATGCCAAGTCCAAGCATCACAAGTTCAAATAAAACCCCATATTATCACCAATACTCCCATCCCATATAAACAGCCCTAATCTACAGTAACCAATATACATGAGCAATCTATGGTCCATGGCCCAAATCAAACCAAAGCCATATACATATTTTTCAATCCAAACACCAACACACCTAATCCCAATAGCCCATTAAATTTATCCCCACACAAATAGCCCAATTGAACAAACCCATTCATCAGCCCAAAATCCATTTATCCAAAAATTTCGCAAAATGCATTCATCACAATCACTAACTCGGCCCACATCATTAAATCCAGCCCCACACAAAAAGCCCAATTGAATAGACCCATTCATCGACTCGAATTCCTTTTATCCAAAAATTTCACAAAATTCATTCCCAGCCTATCACAAACTCTAATTCGGCCCACATCCTCATTCTTAAGCTTTTTCCAAATTCGCCACCATCTGTACATACCGATTTCCACCACGTCGCCTGCTCCAATCAAAAATCACCACTACAACATCGTCTTCAATCACACATCCAATATAAACAACGCAAATAACCAAGCCCATCCTCGATCAATGAAGGAAAACCCATAACCTAAACCATCAACTGCCACTTCCAAGCTCCACTACCACAGTCACCTAGGTTGTCGTGTCAGCTTGAAAATTAAAAGATCCATTCTATATTTCATACCAGTACCCATATCGTGTCGTGTCACGTCGACACGGGTATGCCGGTCAGAATACCAAGTCCGAGCATTATAAGAGCCAACCACATGCTTTTAGTCTTAAGCCTTTCAAAATTCACCACCATCTATACATACCGATTGACACCGCATTGCCTGCTCCAATCAACAATCACCACTACAACATCGTCTTCAATCACATATCCAATATAAACAACACAAATAACCAAGCCCATCCTCGATCAATCAAGGAAAACGCATAACCTAAACCACCAACTGCCACTTCCAAGCTCCACTACCACAATCACCTAGGTTGTTGTGTTAGCTTGAAAATTAAAAGATCCGTTCAATATTTCATACCAGTACCCATATCGTGTCATGTCGACACGGGTGTGTCGGTCGGAATACCAAGTATGAGCATTACAAGAGCTAACAACATGCTTTTAGTCCTTTTAGCACGTCCATATTCGACACGTGTTGATACTGATACTCCTAGGACATTCTACTATAAACACTTTTCTTTTTTATTAAATATATTATATATTTTTAATTCAAAGTTATTAGTGAATAACAAATAGGTACTTATATTTAAAGATTTCAATAAGAAAAATTAATAACGAATATAAAACTAAATTTATACTATATAAATGAAGAATTTAAAAAAAAATTTAATTAACGAGTTGGGGATGTCTTGTATCAGTACTTTTTTGGAAAAATTGTCGACACACATCGTGTTGAACACGTGTGTTCGTGTCGATACATCATAGCTTTTAGTTAATTAAATATGATAATAACCTTACATGCTAATTAGAGATGATGTTAGTACACATGGATAAAAATTTGAGTTGTCGATGACATTTGTTGGATTCTCTAGTGCTTTAAGTACATCAAAGTTAGTTTAGCAATGTTGTTAATTTAGACAGTAGGTCTAAGAGTAAGCCTGGGCAAGGTTTGGTTTTGATTGGTTTCGGTTTTCAACTCCAACCCGAAACCAAAATCAAATTAATCGATTTGAGTGATTTCAATCCAAGTTAATCCACTTCAGCTCTTAAACCAAACCATTCGGTTCGGTTAGTTAGTTTGGACTTTTTAGTCCAAATTGAATTTTTTTTTTATTTTTTATTTTTTTTTTAAATTGTCCGAGTTTTATGCTCGTTTATACTACAAGAACTAATATAATTAAATAACTTTATATTATAAGAGTTATTGATTAACAAATAAAATCAGGTTAATAAGCACATATCAACAAAAAACTTTAAGTATTTTGTTGCTTTTTTATAATTTTATCCAGGGCCTATCTAAGATTGATAACTGGCAACATGCTTGCTTTAATGCATCTTCATTCACCATAATGAGAGTTATCTTTTTGTTTCTTTGTGAACTAGGTCGTTCATTGAAAAGTGAGTTGAAGATATGGAAAGATTCCAATTGTATGGAGATTATTTTCCTCAGTTATAAAACAATCTTTTCTTTTAGAGTTACTTATAGCTTTATAAATAGGGTCTTCTACTTTGTAATTGGTACACAATTTTATTATAAATAACTTATAATATTTTAGCATGGCATTGGAGCGGGTTTATTTTGATTTTCGGTTGAAAATGTAAACTTTTGAGCAGCCTCATGCCTTTCGTCCAATCAAATTTTCTTATTTTGTTTAAATATGCTCTTCTAGCCAAATTCTTTTACTTTCTTTTATATATCCTGTCTGGGTAAGTCTTCTTTTGTTTTTAATTTAATCTGAATTTTAGTTTCGAATTAATTTTAATCTCATTGGTTACGACGGCTGTGTATTTGTTAAGTCCTTTCCTTGATTTGGAGGACTTGTTGCTAAATTTGTGTGGGTTCTCGTTCTTTCACATAATCAATTGATGTTGGTTTGAAGCTATATAGATTTGTGCTTTGATTGATGCCGGATACAATAGAAGAATCGTAGGAGAAGGGGAGATGGTAAAGAAGAAGAGAAAGGAGAGATGAAGAGGGGGAAGAGGAAGAGGGAAATAAGGGAGAAAATATCAAATTTTATTCATTCAAAGGTTGTTTTGTTACATCTCCATAGTCCCCTTTCTATAGGGTTTCAAAAATCATAACTAAGTAAAGAAATGCCATAAAAGTTAATTAAATCACACTCTAATCATGTTTCCTAAAATACGAATTAAAATAGGAAACTAATTAAATAATTTATCTCTATAATATTGCATCATTGATATAATCAATCTTTTTTTATTAACAAAATCAAACTTCTGGTAGAGATTTTCTACCTTTGTTGTGCCAAAAAATTTTTAGTGAATATTTTATCTGGTTCCCAATTAAGAATCAATTCTTGGTGGACCAATTCTTTGATTCTTAGTGGTCCCTTCATTGTCCAGTTGGAGCAGCTATTTTTGTCTATTTTCAAGTGATGAAGCGGAAGCATTCTGTTGGTGCCTTAATTGTATTTCACAGCTACCACGTGTACAGTTTGGTTGAGAACTAGGGGAGACATTGTCGATTAATTCTTAGCCCATGTTTGAACCACATTTTATGAAAAAAATGCATTAGTCATGTCAAATCAATGGGAAATGTGTGGTTAAAAAATAAGGAAAAGTTTTAGATTTGTGTGTAATATTATTTTATTGAAGAATGTGTGGTTAAAATGATACCAAATCACTGTTGAAAAATGTATTTTTTTTGAAAATAATGTGGCTCAAACAAGCCCTTAGCCTTTTGCACAAAATTAATTTCTTTGGTGTTTAATTGTGAATCAATATTTTTCGATGTACAATTGTAATTCTGGTGGTGGAATTGTTTAATATTTAGTGTAGAAATATAGATTCCAAGGACCTGGTGTTCGTGAGTTTCAACTGCTATTTTGTTCTCAAGCTAAATCTGCTCCTTTCTCTCTTTTTGGCAAAATCACATTATTTTTCCATTGAAGATATTTCCATCACCTTGTCTTTAACATCCTTGTGTGCCAGTTTCCTGTTTGATTAGTCTTTCTCTTCTTTATCCTTGAGTGGATTACTATCCATGTTTCGAAGTGATATTGTTAAACTTGGTTACTAGTTATTAAAACAATTTGAGGTTCTTGTTTTAGCCTTGTATGTTATACTTGTGGGTACATTGTTAATCTTGGTGATGGTTTGGTTAGATTGGTGGATGCTGATTTTCTTTCATACCAGCTTTGAGTTCTTTGTTTGGCTTGGTTGGCATTCAAGTAATTCTGAAGTATCCTTTGACCATTGGAAGATGGTGACTTGATTCGATCATTTTACTTTCAAACTCAATTTGGTTGTCACTACACCACGTTGAGTTTATGGGGTATGTTGAAAATATGAAAAGATTATAAAAATTATCTCTATAATATTTTTTAACTGTGTGAGATTATTTTCTCTAATAGTTGGTTGTGTGATTATCACACAATCGTTCCTTTTATAGTTACTTGTAGTACTAAAGTCTTCTACTTTGTAATAGGCGCACAGATTTATTATATATAATTTATAATATTCTAAATTAAGTGTTGTCTTAAAACCTCAATTTGGCTCTCTTTATTAGTGGATACTGACAGATTGGACCTTCTATAACCTTCCATCTTTTTTTTTTTATTTTTTTATTTTTTTATTTTTTTATTTTATAAAATTTACATTTAAAAGTTTTTATTTATCAAAAAATGAGGAGATTTTAATGTATATTTTCGAGTTGGAACTCTTGGAATAATTTATTTGCTTTTGCAAAAGTTAATTGTTATATTTTATAGTTCTATGTTGTCTTGGTACCATGATGATGCTTCCCTTTTTTTCTCTCTTTGGATATATCTTCTTTTTTATACTTTAAGATAAGGAGACACCTTCTTAATTCTTCTTTACATGGCAGAGACTGAGTGGACCTACAGGAATGATAATGGACTGGCAAGGAGCACCGGCAAGTCCGAGTTCATACACTGTAAAACGAATTGTTCGCCTAGAAATTCCTGTTGAGAATTATCCAAATGTAAGATTGTTTGTTGTTCTACTTTTCTAGGAATGTTCAGTTCATTTTCATTTCTTAAATCTATAGTGCTTCTCATTCCATTATTATCTAAATTACTACTTCGTGGATTCTTAGTTCAATTTTGTTGGGCGGCTTTTGGGTCCTAGAGGAAATTCACTTAAACGAGTGGAAGCCACTACAGGATGCCGCGTGTATATTAGAGGAGAAGGTTCAATAAAGGACCCAGACAAGGTAATGCAAGGGATCTCACCATACTGTGATGCATTTTTGTGGTGTTCATTATTACTTATGAAGACTCATTATGAAGTAGCTATATAGTTGATTGAAAACCTGCGAATGATGCACACAACGAAAGGGTCAAGAAAAAAGTAAGCAGCTAACACTGCTGCTTCTTTTAATGCCTGTTCCTGAGAAACATGAAAGCAGAAATCATAATCTCTACCATGAAAACAATGACATCATAACTTAATTTAGCATGTTGCGTATAAATTGAATCATGTAGAAAATTTCAGAATACCTCAAGATATTATTTGTTCATTTCCTCCCAAAAAGTAAAGAGGGGTAATTTGGAGTTCTATTCACGAAAGAAGGCTCCTTTGATTTTACTTTTATAGCCTGAAACTCAAATAGGCAATTCCACATTAGAGCTGTCATTGATCTGATTTTCAAAATATAGTATCCTACTAGGTTTCCATCCTTTGGGATCTAGAAATCTTGTAATTCAAAATCGAGTTTTTTAAAGCTTTTCCTTGTGATCCTGTGATAAATTTAAACCTTCAAGTTAATGATGAAAGGATTATGGGACCAATTCTTAGATTTCTTGTTTACTTTTTGCTCTTTAACTTTTGGCAACTTCTTTGAATGGCTATGCTATGATACATGCTTTTGCAATGATTCCCAGCAGCCAAACATTATAATTGTAAACCTCAATGGAAAGGAAAAAGGGCAAGCTTGTATTCAAGGTTAACTTTATTCTCAATAATCTTAAGAGCTAGCTATATGAATTTTTTGCTGTAACTTTGTTTAACCCGAATTGCTCACAAACTCAAGGCTTAAATTCTTTGTTCCTCTAAATTATTATTAATTGGTAATCTTAATATAGGCTTCAAAATCTAGCTGAAGCGCCTATTATGTAGACATAATTTGAGTTGGTACTGCATCATTCATTTTCGTGATTCATATTCACAGCCACTTATTTTTCTCTGCAATACTCTGTATTTTATTTCTATTTGTGCCTGTCAATGTTAAGGAAGAGAAGCTACGGGGACAACCAGGTTATGAGCATTTGAATGAACCTCTCCACATCTTGATTGAGGCTGATTTACCTGCTAATGTTGTTGATATCAGACTGAGGCAAGCTCAAGAGATAATAGAAGAACTGCTCAAACCTGTGGTATTAATCTCAGACAAATCTTTTTGTGATCTTTGAAAAATCAGACAATTTTGTTTCTTTGACGTTCTCATGACCCTCTTTTTTTGTGTCAACTCCATGGTTTTGTCTCCAAAAAAATTATAATAAAATGAACTTCAAGGAAGCTCCATTGAGATACTTGAATCATGCCTCAATATTTTGCGTGAACTAATATAAATACAAGAACTTTCTAGTCTCATATCAAAATAACTTTAGCCCTTCACTTCCCAAGTAAAGACAGAGGGACAGTAATCTGTTAAACTGAACTGCACAAGCTGAAATGTTCACCGAATCATTCATGCTAAGAATTATCTGTTGGATGTTTGGAGCCTAATTTAATCTACACTTTCCCCTCGGCCACGGTTTGCACATGTATTTGGTCGGCCTAATATTTCCCGGTATCAAGGTGAGCGTCCAATCTGTGTATCAATAGTAGAGAGAAGAAAGAGTTGAGAGTCCAAAACACATTATAATTCTCTTCTTCGATATAATACAAAGCTCTCAGATGGAGGGTGAAGCATGTTATATCACATGTTGTTATTGCTTTTATTTTATTATTTCATGTTATTAATTGCTCTTGGTAATATGAAATATTAGTTTTATCCCATCACATTATCTATTGGTATCTTGAACTTTTCATGTTCTCATCCTCATTTTTGTGCAGGATGAGTCGCAGGATTTTATAAAGAGACAACAATTGAGGGAACTAGCCCTCCTAAATTCAAATTTCAGAGAAGAGAGTCCTGGACCAGGTGTCAGCATCTCACCTTTCAATACCAATGGAATGAAACGTGCAAAAACAGGACGTTAAGAGATCAAAATCTGTCTGCCGTCTGAAGAATTTCAAGAATCATAATTGAGTATACCTTCCAAAAGACCTCATATCTGCGTTCCTAGCTAATTGAAAATCTAAGAAATAGGAATACAAGCCCATAAGGTTGAGCTCTTTTGTTGGGTTTCTGTTGTTTTGTCTTAATTAACTGAAAACAGAAGGGAGGGGGGAAAACACAAACAAACAGTGTCTATAGGTGGTTTTAGATTAATTCTTGTCAATGTTGGTTATTTATACCCAATCATTGGATTTATTCTTGTGTGATTAAATTTTAGTGTGAGTTATGTTATTTTTGGTCCTATGCATCGGGAAACTGGCTTGATTTTGTGGGTGTCTTTCTGTTGTGATATCTTCTTTATCATTTAAAGAGCGCACTACAAATGGACTATTATGTTTTTAGTTGGCTGATTCTGTTAAAAGTGTGTGGATTTATTGTCGTGGGATGTTTTATCTGATTATGCAGTGTAGTTGGCTTTCAGCCATTGTGAGTTCCTGTAAAGTGAAGGATTTTGATGCTTTGCTTAAGGTTCTGTCCCTCTGCCTTGCTTGTTCATTCACATTTCTATCGAGTCCGTTCACAACAACATCGCCTGATTTTGCATGCGGTTCATCCGCACCATCGATGGTAACTTGAGCCCTATGATGTCGTTGAAGTGGTTGTGGCCTTTCACGAATGGTATCAGTTTGTTGACAGTCGAATTTTGGCAAGGTCGCCAGAAGAACGAGTTTATAGAATAATATTGACCTTCTATAATTTGGGATGGTTGATTTTGGGAATTACATGGAAATGACCTAAATAAAGAGGTCATTTTTTCAAAATAACCTTTGACTAATTTAGATACCTAAAATACCCCTTCTTTTGATTATTTCATAACAAGTTAATATAATATAAAAATCTTGTATTTTAGTCCTTAAAATTAAATATTACTTGATTTTTGATAGATTTATTTGATTTTTTTTTTTGTTTATAGATTTATTTGATTTTTGTTCGTTCTGAGTAGCACCCCCTAATTGGTATCAGAGCCATAGAGATAATGTAAATTAAAATGAGAAAAATAGATAATTATTATAAATTAGAAGAAGGAAGAGGAAGTTATATATTTTTAAAATTTATTTCTAATAAATTAAAAATAATGACATTAACAATAGTTAAAGATTTACCTAAAGAGATAAAAGAATAAATATTAGAAAAATTAATAATAGGATTGATAAAATAAATATATATGTATGAAAAATATGTATGAAAAAATTATTAAAGAATATGAAGATGAAGAGATTAATTTATATTATAAAGAGAAGTATGAATAATAATACAGATTTGAAATTGAATAAGTTACTTTTAAAAATGGAAAAAATACAAGATATAATGTTAATACAAGAAGGAATAAGAGTATAAAATAAAAGACAATTAATAAAATTAAAATGTGAAAGATTAAGACTTGAGAGTAAATATTTTTATACTGTAAAAGAAGAATTGGTAAATACAGATATAGTTAATAGAAGATTTGAAATAATAATAGAAAAAAAAGAAGATAAAAGATGTAAATTGACTTATATGTTAGAAAAAGGACCAGAAAAATTTAATATGTCAATAAGTGAATATATAGAAGGATTAAAATCATTAATAAAAATGTTAATAAATGATATATAAGACTTAAGAAATGAAGTAAGAAAAACAAGAAATGATATAAATATATTAAAAATTGAAATTAGAGAAATAAAAGAAAATAATAAAAACAAAGAAAAGAAAATAGATAAAAAATTAATAGACAAAGAAATGATTCGAATAGGAAAAAAAACATATTGAGAAGGAGAATATAGTAATAGAAACAAGAAGTATGGATGATGAATTTAGAAGGAATATATTACCAAAAATATTAGAAGAGGAAGAAGAATATAGAGAAAAAATATTAGGAAAATTAAAAGTAGAAGAAAATGAAGATAAAGATTAGATTCACTAATAGAAAATCTTTATCAATTAATTCTAACTAATATAAGTAAACAAGGAGGACCTAATCCAATAAGAACTTCTAAACAAGATTTAGATGAAAGTTATGCACCTATTTATAATAAACATATAGACAATTTTATAATAAAGTAAGAGATAGACAATCACCTAAATGAAATAAATATAAAGACATGTTTGAATTAAATGATAATTATGATAAACCTATTAATCATGGGAGGAACAAAATTAGATTTAAATTGCAAAATAGATACTAAAAAAACCTTATTAACTTGGGCATATTTAATGATATTTTTCTTTTTATATAATAAAGATGACACATGAGAAAATATTGAAAGAAAAATAGATTTTTTAATAGCATCATTTGAAGGATATATTAGAAATTTGTGGGAATGAATAAGTAATGATACAAAAACATTAATAAAAATAAATATACAAACAGAAATAATAAAATCAGATAGACAAAGTATATAAAAGTTAGTACAATATATTTCAGATGAATTTTTAGGAGAAAATTGGATAAGAAATGTTGAAAGAGAAGAAGTAAGAGAAAAAGACAATACTAGAATTAAACTAATAAATTTAAAAATATGTGATATGTGTAAAATTAAAGAATATACTTGTGAATTTAGAAATTATTATTATGTTTAATTTTACAATAATGAAAATCAAGAAGTATACCGAGATATATACTATAATAAATTACCAGGCTTGTGGGGAATATATTTTAAAATAGAATTTGAAAAATATGTTAGAGACAATGCTGGAATATTTAGAACTTTAAGTTTAAGAATAAAAATTTTATTTGAAAAACTTACATATATATGTCAATAAAGACAATTATTGAAAAAATCAGGAAAATTAACTAGAATATATTGTGAAGGTATGAAAAATCCTACACAGTAGGGATGTAATCCTGAAAGAAAGATTAATAAAAGAAAATAAAAAATTTTAAAAAATTTAGAAATTTTAATAAAAAATATATAAATCCTAGAAGAAAAATTATAAAAGAAAAAAATATTTCATATGGTCGACAGAAAAATAAAAGTTATTAAGAAAAATAAAAGCTAATGTAAATGTTGGAATTGTGGAGAAATCTGTCATACAAGCCCTGATTGTGATAAAAAGAAAATTAAAATATTATAAAAAAAAATATTTGAAAATAAAAGATGAATTAAGTGAAATATCAGATATTGAAGAACATTATAATCAAGAAGTTCATATAAGTGAAACAGAGGATGATGAATCTGAATCTGAATAAGAAAATAGAAGAAATAGAAAGTAATAATATAAATATACAAAAATATGAAGGAATAGAAGGATATGGATTAAAAGTTATCTTTGATAGCAATAAATCTAGAAAATTACAAAAATTATCTTTAGATTTAAAAATAGGGAAATGGGAAGTCTTAAATAAAATTTGGAAAAGAGAAATAATAGCAATAAATGAATATCACAAAATAGAAAAAAATTATAGATGTAAGAACAACATATGGACAACATAATTAAATCTTTTAGCAAAAAATACGGTTGGAGAACTATTAACAAATGTTAGTAAAAAAATGCAATATGTTTATTTAGTAGGAATACAAATAATGTTTAAATCATTATTTAGAGAAGGGATAGACTCACACTTAACTATAACCTTACATGATGAAAGAATCATAAATTTAAAAGATAGTCATTTAGGAACAATACAAAGACATCTGACATATCAAAAAATAATGTTTACATGTTACCCAAAATATTGTGTATCATTGAAAAATAGAAATTTTATGAAATTTTAGGATTACATTTTAAACTGTATAGGGATGATATCATGCAACTAGGTGATCAAATTATAACTATAGAGTCTAGAGTTTTATACACATTTACCAATTCTAATTATGGAAATATTTATTCCAATAAGTCATATATTGAAGTACATGAAGAATGTAAGGATATTAGTAAAATAATAGAACAAAATAAACAAATAAGTTTAATTTCGGAAGAATATGAATTTAGTATAACAATAAATAAACATGAAATAACAGAATTAAATGAATGAGAATGTTATAATAATATAACATTTAAGGATGGAAAATTAATCAAAAAGTCTTAGAATAACTAATAAAAATCAGTTAGAAGAATTTACTAATATAAAAAAAGTAAAACTATATAGGAATACTGGAAATTTGAAAATAGAAGGAGAATATTATAATGGAAAAAAAAATATAAATGGACCAAATATATTAATAGATACAGGAGTTAGTGAATGTCACATAGCTTCAATAAGAAGTAAAGCATTAATAACTCGTAAAACTGATCTATATAGATATGTAAATTTTAATGGACGGGTACATATTACAGATTTGGAAGTCAAAGTACCAATAAAAATAAGAGAAATAAATCTTTTAATACTGTGTTATATAGATAAAAATATGAATATAAACCCCCACATACTTTTAGAAATGAGTTTTCTATATGGATTAGAAGATTGTAATACAAAAAGAGAAGGATTATATATAGTCCATAATGGACAAACTATATTATGTAAAAAGAATTAAATGAATAATCAAATAAATTTTTCATTTGTTGTATATATATAAATTATTATTATAGAAAAAAATATAACAACTTGTGCTTTAATGGATATAGGAAGTGATATAACAATATTTAAATTTTTTTTGATAAAATGATGGAATGATAATAGTAACATAAAAATAACTGGAGTCATAGGAGAAAATACTCAGATAATAAATAGTGCCGATAAAGTTAGTATAATTCTTGGAAGTAAACAAGTTACAATAAATAAAATTTATAAATATGATAAATTAAGGTGTGATATATTGTTAGGAAACGACTTTACACAACAATTTCAATATTATATACAAAATAATTATATGATAATGATACAAACATCTTGCGGATATTTATTAAAAATTCAAAGAGAATTTAAACCTTACAGAGTTCAGCCAGCCTAGCATGGTGATAAATGGGAGAAAAAACCAATCATATTTAATGAAATAAAAAATAAAAGAATATTGTATAAAAAAGTTTTGAAAACGGGAATAGAAATAAGTATAGAAAAAATTATTGAACAATTAGAAAAAGTTTATGCAGAAAATTCATTGTTATTTTGGAAACCACATCACCCAAAAGCCAAAATAGAATTGACAGAAAATGTCATAATAAGAGTCAGATCAATGATGTTTACTATACAAGATACATAAGAATTTAAAAATCAGATAAAAGAATTATTTAAACAGAAACTTATTAGATCTAGTAATGGACCTTATAGTAGTCTAGCCTTTATGGTTACAACACATTCTGAACAAATTAGAAGAAAAGCTAGAATAGTTATAAATTATAAAGAATTAAATAAATATATTAAATTTGATGGATACTTTTTACCAAATAAAGAAGTTTTAATAAACCTTACAAAAGGAAAACAATATTATTCCAAATTTGATTGTAAATCAGGATTTTGGCAAATAAAAATGGAAGAAGATAGTATATAATATACTGCATTTAGTACACCTCAAGGGAAATATGAATAGTTAGTAATGTCATTTGGATTAAAAAATTCAACACAAATATATTTTCAAAAATGGATAATATATTCAAAAAGTTTAATGAATTTCTAATTGTTTATATAGATGATATATTAATATGTTCTAGCATTAAAGAAGACCACAGAAACCATTTAATCCAATTCATAAATGAATGTGAAAAAGAAGGAATCGTACTTTCTAAAAATTAATCTATAATAGAAAAACAAGAAATAGATTTTCGTGGATTGTCAATATATAAAAGATGAATAAAATTGCAGACTCATATATCTAAAAAAATAGAAAGTTTTCGAGATAAATTAGAATCTAAAAAATAAACACAAAATTTTTTAGGATGCTTAAATTATGTAGAAGGATTTATTGAAAATCGGGATTTATTGAAAATCTTTCTAAGAAAAGACATAGAATACAAATTTTACTTAGAAAAATAAATACTAAAGGATGAAATGAAGAACATGCAGAAATAGTTAAATCATTAAAAGAAGAATGTAAAAATTTACTAAAATTAAGATTAACAGATGAAAAAGATTATTTAGTTGTTAATACTAATGCCTCAGATAAATATTGGGCAATAATATTAAAAACAGATTTAAATGAGATTTGTAGATATTCAAGTGGAATTTTTAATTGAGCAGAAATAAATTATATTACTCATGAGAGAGAATTGCTAGAAATTATTAGAGGGATAAAAAAGTTTTCGTTATTCTTACTATTCAAGAAATTTACTGTTGAGACTGATAATTCTCAAGTTGTAAGATTAGTCATGAATAAACTACCATCAGAAGCTCAATACAGAAGGCTCCATAGATGACAAGCTTATTTAACACTTTATAATTTTGATATAGTTCATATTAAAGGAGTTAATAATTTTCTTACAGATTTTCTCAGTAGAAATATAGAATTTGCTGATGGATAAAGCTAAAGTCATGGAGTTATATCAATCTATCATATATATACAAAAAATGACAGATTTTCTTAAAAAAGAATATGAAGATATAAATATTGGAGCAACACAGATCTCAGAGATATTTAATTCAAATATAAAAATATTGTTGAATATCACTACTGAGCATCATAAAGAAGCCATAGAACTAAAAGATCAAGTTGATACTATTGCAGCACAACTAAAAGATATACTGCCTAAGACAGATATACTAAAGAGTTCAGAAATGAGTTTTCCAAATCAATACCAAACAGGGATAGTTGGAAGCAGCAATGAACCCAAACGTGATAATGTACCAATTGATAAAAAAGGAGATTCCACGTCTGTATCATCAACCAAAAAAGTGATGATACATAGAGATAAAAGAGATTCCAAAATTATCAGCATCATAAACCAAGACGATACAATCTCTTTAGATCCAAAAGAAGAAGAGTATGTCAAAATAGTCAGAATTGTTTATGAAATAAAATAAGTGATTCATATTTTATCTTTCTAGGAAATAATGTTTATCCCAAAATAACAGACATGGAACTTCATTTATAAAAATTATGGCAGATTATGGATTTATGGATTTGATATATCCAGGAAAAGATCTTATTGAAATTTCAAAATTTGACGACATATTTATAAAAGAAATATCCAGATTTGCCAAGGGACGAAGACTATATTTGAAATTTTATTCAATTAGTTCCGAATATGATGAAGTTGTTTACTATCTAGTTAAACACATAATTTCAATTGGATATGTTACAACCAATTTCCAAATAGACGTTACAGAGAATGATAGAAAAGTTACAATAGTGACAAAATCATGGATCGACATAGAAGAGCATTTGCAATTAAAGCCATATACAATATTGTTAAAAGTTTGTTTGATAAAAAATTTTCATACTTGTGCCAATATGAAAACTGGATGTTGGTATCAAATGGAGGACATGGAAAATTAGAAATCTTGAAGGACTATATTACAAAATTCGAAATACATCAATTTTTAGGATGTCCTACCACTATAAAAGAATCTTGCTAGCTAAAGGAGTGCCCCAACTCCATGTGAAGACATAAAAAAAAGATAGCAATAATAAAGAAAGACGCTCTTTGGATAAAAAGTTGGAAAAGCATGTGGAGATAATGAAAAAAGAGGACAATAATAGAAAAAATCAGATGATGCATGTGAAGATGTAGGTCCAAGGAGGATAATAATAGAAAGGCAAGTATACATTTGCTGATATACTGAATGATGTAATAAATCAATAATAGAGCCTCTTATATTTGTATAAATAGAGGCATTATAATAGAAAGAAATCATCTTGAAATCAAAGTATCTTCTCTCAAATTGTAAGCTCAATTTGTAGTGGAGAATCAACATTTCCTAAACCAATTTTTCTCGAAATCTCTTTGTACCAAATAGAAGTCTTGTATAAATTCTGATCGAAATAAAATTTTCATATTTTGATATCAATATGAGTTTCTAAATCTTTATTCCCATAAATTCTTGAAAGATCTAATAGAAAGTTTCCTTGTTATTTTAGCAAAAAGAAAGTTCTTCTTTAACAAAAGTCTAGAATTTTATTTTTTAGAATTGATACAGCGAGAGCAAGAAACTGAAATAGTAAAGATTCCGTGAATGCAGGAGACCGTTGAAGGAAGCAATTTACATATTCAGAACTCAAAGGTCACTCGATTCTAAGAATAAAGATCCAGATCAAATCTAAGGTAAAACTATTAAATTTTTGTTAAAGTTAGAATAAATCTTTTTAAATCTTAGATAATCAAAGGGATTAATTGCATGATTTGATGATTATTTGTATGATTAAATGTCAAGATACACAATTAAAGGATTAGATAATTTATTAGAAAAAATAAAAAATATTTATTCCCAATTAGAAAATATGGATGCATTTTCTGAAGAATATAATATATTAAATAATAAATGTGAACAATATGTTGCAGATTATTTCAATTTATTAGATCATAGAATGAAATTATATTTAAAAATTCAAAATAGAATATAGTTTAAAAAGATTGGGATATATGTTGCAATATAGAAATAATCATTTCATTAATGGCAATATAGAATTTTCTATGAAAAGGAATAGTAATAGGTTAAATAGAAAAATTCCCCGTTGATTTTTCGCCATATCGAAGCATACGATGCTCAAATTACCGAGAGCTTCCATATAAACTAGACTTGGAGAATATTTGATTGAAGTTTATGGCTTGTGGTATGTGCACATACTATGCCTTTGTAGACTTGGATTCATTTGCCGAGGCCTTGAAGATTATCTATAGTTGACATGCTTAACATAGGCCTATAGAACAAAAATAGTTTCTATGTCATTTTGTAGTTCACTACTATTGCATCTTCAATGCAATAATGTGCATTGTTATACATGTGGCAAGTAAAATGGAGTGAAAGCATCTCTAATGGGGTAGTGCACTGACTGACCACAGAATTTTGTTAAATAAGTGAAACATTTTAGCCGTCTATTCTTAAAATGGACAATAACGTTCTGATAAGGGACACACATCCTTAAAATCGACGTTCTTAAGACCAAAGATTGAGACACTTGACTACTTTTTTAAAAATAAAAGTAAGTGATTTCTTTATGCTATGCTGCTTGTTGAAGTGCAAACTAGTCCATTTGTTGTGAATAACTTCTTTCAAACGGACTTCTAGAGGATACAGAGAAAGAGTGAAGATGAATCATTTAAAAAAATAATAAATAAATAAATCCTCCACGAACAAAATAAATAAAAAATACTGATTGCGGGCTTCATGTATAAGAGATGACGTAGAGAAAAAGTGAAGGTGAATTATAAAAAAACTTAATCTATATATATCCTCCATGAATAAAAATTAAAATCGTTAAAATAAAAATCTCACCTTTTATTGCCATGATGTGGCATACTTTTAACGTAATTCACAACTTCATTGAAGATGCTTTTATTTATCTATTTTCATACTTTATTCTCTGGATAAAGGTAAAGTTGATTTCGTCATTTTTAGGAATCACTTTGAAATAAGTTACTATTTGATGAAAAATTAAGCACGAGTACAAAATTTGTCAATCCAAATTGAATGGGTTTTCATTTTCGAGTCCCAATTTTATAGATGTCATTGGCTTAGATTCTTAGTTTGGATATTTGAAGGCTAAAATGGTTTGATTATATGCTTGTATGATATATTTTGCAAAGAATAGAGCTGCAATGTCAGATGCCATGTCTCCAACAATAACATAGTACCATGGACGGATCCACATGGGGTCAACTGAGTATGATATAACCAAATTGTGTAAAATATGCGAAAACTAAATCCTCACATGCAAATCTAAATCTAAACTTAAAGGGATGTATTTAATTGAAATTTTTAAAGAATTATTAGGACTTCAAAAGTTTAGAAGTATTCAATGTAAATTCTCTCTCTCTCTCTCTCTCTCTAGAATTGTATCAATTTGTTGAAGGTCATTTAAGTGGTTGGGGCCTTTCACAAATGGTATAAGTTTGGTGATAGTCGAATTTTGGCAAGGTCGCATGATGAACGAGTTTATAGAATAATATTGACCTTCTATACTTTGGGATGGTTGTTTTTTCACCATACAATCAAGGGCGGAGCCAGGATTGACATTTAGTGCTGGTGCAATTTCGTCCACGCCTAACATCAAGTTTTTAGTCATGAATGTAATGATGATAAAAATATAAAACAATATTACGACAATACTAAAAATGACCTTCAAAGCCACCCGGCCTTTCCGCCATCCATAATAGAAAATTCAATCAATAGAAATCGTATTCATTTTCTTTGAAATAATCTCTTCATTCCATCTATGTATTTAAACATTATATCTATTAAGATTTAAGAATGCTTTCAATTCACGGTGCAATTCAAATAGCAATAATTCTTGGAAAATCTAGAATCAATTCACAAAGTAAGCAATTAGCAACTCATAGTCACAGAATTACAAAATGTTTTCATAGTCACAGAGAGGTAGCATTAGCATTTAGCAATATGGAATGGAAGCACGCTTCAGTCATAGAGACGGAGTAAGCAAACTCACAGTCACACTCCTAGTCACAGAATGCATCGAGACTTCAGCAAAGTTCAAGACTCATCGAATTAGGCTCGAGGGCTTCACAAGCTTGGGGCTTCTAGGCCTAATTTCAAAAGCAATTCAATACCAATTCAAAACTTCAAGCAATTCAAAAGTAATTTCATATGTTAAAAAGAAGAAATTACAACAGTACACAAAACACAAAGCAAAATAAGTAACTAACAGAAAAAAAGTTAAGAAGACTTGAGTGCGGTTTAGGAATCAGAATCAAGGAGCTTTACCTTCTTCTTCTGCCGTCGAATTGTTGGTGCAAATGTAGATTCGAAGGACTGCTGCCGGCTGCCGCGTCTCGAGAAGTTCAAGGGCTTGAAGGTGCTACCTGACTTACGTCTAGGGTTCGCATTGTGGAATCTTCCTTGAGCGGCAGATTGAAAAGTACAAAGTCGAGGCCGACGGAGACAGGAGAGTGGAAGTGGAACTTGGGAACAATGAATCAGGAATATTGAATGGGTTGAAAATTGAATTGGAATGAAATGTATTGGGTTAATGAATCATGAATGGTATTGGAAATTTGGGCTTCTTCAATTTTGGTTTTGGACATTACCAATGTGTGGGCTCTAGCTTAAAAAAAAAGGGGCTAGAATTTCGTTGTTCCCAGAATTTCAGTGTGGGCATATGCCTGCATTGATCCTGAATGGGCTACGCCCCTGCATACAATGCTCAAGTTATGGAGAGCTTTCATATATAACGTAAACTAGACTTGGAGAATATTTGGTTGAAGTTTATTGCTTGCGGTATATACACCTGCTGCACCTTTCTGTAGACTTGGATTCATTTGCCGAGGCCTTGAGGACTCTATAGTTGACATGCTTAACACAGGCTTATAGAACAGAAATAGTTTTAATGTTATTTTGTAGTTCACACTTCACTACTAGTGCGTCTTTAACGCAACAATGAGCATTGTTGTACATGTGGCAAGCAAAATAAAAAGAAGAGCATCTCTAATGGGGTAGTGCATTGACTGATTGTAGAATATTGCTCAAATTGTGGAACATTTTAGTTGTCTATTCTTAGATTGGACAATAAGGGTTTGATAAAGGACATTCACCCATTCTTATAATCGGCTTTCTTAGGATCAAAAATCGAGACATTTGATTACAATTTTTAAAGAAAAAGTAAGCAATTTTTCTATGTTATGCTTCTTGTTGAATTGCAAACTAGTTCATTCGTTGTGAATGGTTTCTTTCAAAAGGACTTCTACGTGATGTAGAGAAAGAGTGAAAATAAAATAAAATAAATGTATATATCCTCCATGAATAAAATAAACAAAAATATTGATGGTGGGCTTCATCGACAAGAGATGACGTAGAGAAAGAACCAAGGTGAATTATGATAAAATTAAATCTATATATATTCTCCATGAATAAAAATTAAAAATTATTTTTTTTTTTTTTAAAAAAAAGCTCACTTTTTATTGCCATGATGTGGCATACTTTCAACATAATCCACAACTTCATTGGAGATGCTTTTATTTATCCAGTTTCCGTACTTTGTTCTCTAGATAAGGATAAAGTTGATTTCGTCATTTTTAAGAATCACTCTCAAATAACTTATTATTTGATGAAAAAATGGAGTACGAGTACAAAATTTGTCAATCCAAATTGAATGGATTTTCATTTTCAAGTCCCAATTTTATGGATGTCATTCCCCACTCCCCCATCTTGAAAAAAAAATTTCTTCTTCTTTCTATCTCACATTTCTCTACTATGAAAAGATCGTGTATGAGAACTTTTTAATTGATGATAATTTATGAAAGATTACTATTTTTTGTTGAATATTGAGTGTGATTTTTTATTGAACTTATTTTTTCTTATTGAAGCTATATATTGTTTACTATTTTATAGATGTGTTGGAAATTATCATGGTAATTTACGATTTCTAGTATGCATACTGGAACAACTTCGTCTTTCAAGTTCTGTACCCTATTCATTTTTCTTGGGAAAAGCTGTGTGTTTTCTATATATACCTGCAAATCCTAGCCAAGACATGTGAGGATAGTATCCCATAAATTTTTCTTTTGTGTCTGCATGGTCAATGAGAATTCTGGGGGTATGAAATTAATTGCCTTGTGGTCATGTATGTGTATATCTGTGTGTTTGTATTTCACAAGGTTGTGGCCTTTTGAAATAATTCATGATTACGACTTTGATTATTTAACACTATATATTTTTTGTCCTCTCCCACTCTCGCATTTTGTTGAATATTGTGTGTATTTTTTATTGAAACTCTGTTATAATATTCAATGTTTAACAAACAATTGAACAAGGATTCGATCATTTTCTGTGATTTATTAATGTGCATATGTGTAAGAATGAGTCGTTAAAGAAGAAGTAAAAATTTGTGGCTTATGTTAAACATATTTATAAATTTTACCCAGAATCTATAAAATCCATGAAAATCTTTTAAAATCTACAAAATAGAAATCCATTCAAATCTTATGAAATTTATTAAATTCTATCAAATTTCACACATTCCTCGAGAATTTATAAATATTAAGAAATCTATTAAATTCTGAAATGGGGACACCCCTGTTAGTTTTTTATCCCACTAATGAATATGTGGCTCCGTCCCACATAGTACTAAAATCACAATCAAATTTGGGAACATATTAAAGATTGGCTGGGAATAAAAAGGTCAACGACGACAATACTTAGTGCATAGAAGTGGATGAAAAAAAAAGCGCGAGATACATCTTGGCAAGCTAAGGCCAAGAGAAATGCATGGTCTATCATATTTGGATGGCGCGGAATAGAATGATTTCTAAAACCATGTGTTCATAGCATTGTAAGGCAGATTAAAACACGTGTATACAAAATTATGTCCTCTGTATATACTAATATTTTGGTTCATTTTGAGTCTCAAGCAGTAGATGTATACATCTTTTTCGCTTGTATGTATTTTGCTTTGTCCGAGTATACTCGGTGCACTTGTATATACTTGATCTTGTTTGACCGATTACGCTCCGTGTACTTGTAAATAATTTTTGATCGAGTTTAGAGGAAAAAGAAAAAAGAAAAAGAAAAAGAAAAAGGTGACAATCACGTTTTCACTGTCCGTCTGCTGTGCTCTTTTACCAATTAGGTTTTAGATTCCATTTGAAGAATCTGTCCTCGTGCATTTTGTCTATTACAGATCTGATTCCTTGTTATTTCCTCCTCCCGGCACAACAACACGGTATATTTCTTGATGATGTTCAATGCATTTCCATTTTCGATTATTTCAGATTCTTGATTCTTTCTTCTTACAAATTGTTTCTGTAAATATGTGTGTTTACCCAAAAAAATAAAAATAAAAATGCATCTTTCTTAAGTTTCATTATGGGTGTTTGATTTTAGAGGAATTTATTCGGCTTATTTACGATGTTTACAAAATCACATTGGTTAATAGGCTGATAGAAGCCAGAGATCTTTTATTCTTTACTTTTTATCTTCGCCAGAAAATATGGCGACTATGACCCGGCTCCGCTACTCTCCACTTACCGGCCATTATCGCCATTTCACTCACACTCGTCATTTGATCAATTTCGCCCCCAGATTTGCTGGTAATACTTCCCCCAGCACCATTTCCCTTTGCACTGAAACTAAACCGTTAACCGATTCGACAGTCAAAGGTTATATCGCCTGTGCTGGTGGTGGTGGTGGGGTTGGACGTGGTGGTAGTGGTGGATATAGTGGTAATGGAGGTTGGAGTAATGGTGGAGACTCTGAAGAATCCAAGTCTTCGTTGGATGGTTTCGGACCAATTGGGGCTTTTCTACATGGATGGAGGTCGAGGGTTGCGGCAGATCCGCAATTCCCTTTTAAGGTTCTCATGGAGGAGTTGGTTGGTGTTAGTTCTTGCGTTCTTGGTGACATGGCATCACGTCCCAATTTCGGTCTGAATGAGCTTGATTTCGTGTTTTCAACTCTAGTTGTTGGTTCCATTATGAATTTTGTTCTCATGTATCTCTTGGCTCCAACTATGTCTTCGAGTCAGAGTCTTCCAGCAATCCTCGCAAATTCTCCTACAAGCCACATGTTCGAACCAGGCGCCTATAGTCTGTTGAACAGGCTTGGTACATTTGTATACAAAGGGACTCTGTTTGCTGCCGTTGGATTTGCTGCTGGACTTTTTGGAACTGCTCTTTCGAATGGATTGATAATGACGAGGAAGAAGATGGATCCAAATTTCAAGACACCAAATAAGCCTCCACCTACAGTTTTGAATGCTATTACTTGGGCAATTCACATGGGCCTTAGCAGTAATTTTAGATACCAGACTTTGAATGGTATTGAGTTTTTGCTAGCCAAGGGAGTTCCGCCAGTGGTATTTAAGTCATCAGTTGTGGTTTTAAGATGCTTGAACAATATAATTGGAGGGATGTCATTTGTGATATTAGCAAGGTTGACGGGATCACAGAGCGTTGATCAAAATAAGGCATGTACTGTCAATGAAGGATCAGCCGAAGAGGGAGATAATCTGGTGAATGAGGCTGCTGAATTGCAAACTAGCGAGGCTACGTCCAAGTAATCTCCCCTTTGTTCTATCTTTTAATCTTTAATAAAAAGAATTTGCTTGCGTTTTGAATGAGAAAAGACAGTATATGTTGTCATTATGTTTTCCATAAACCTATGAATTCGTACTTGGGTTTGAATTCTTGTGTTGATGGGACCAGACGATTAACTGGTCTCAATCTGCTATTTTAGTCAATGTGAAAGACGAACATTAAGCTTATTTCTTGCACATTATCAGAAAAATCTTAGGGAAAATTGTAGCTGCGGTACAAATCTTTTACTTTTATGTAGACTTGATCTAACCCTTTACTTTGTGACACTTACGGTACCAATTCTTTCAAAAATTAGCACTCGAAGTCCAAATAGATGGAAACCTTCCGTTTGATTGTTAGTTGACCCCCCAAAAAAATGAATCTGGACTTCTTTTACCAATTAGGTAAGGGTAAAATTGTCTATTTCTCACCCCCGACCAATCACAACCAAATCCATGCCCTGCCCGAAACAAATTTAGCTCCACCATCTTTGCCATCACACATCGCCAACAACATGGTTGTGGACTCGACGTTATTCTCCTGCCCTCCCTCTCAAATACAACCCATCACAACAAATCTAAACTTTAAAATCAGTTACACATGGATGTACGAACTCAAAATCTCAAGACCCAGAAAAGGAATTAGATTCTGAAATTTATCTACATTATGGATTTCAGCACAAACTCAAACCAATTAACCAATTATTTTGAACTTGATTTTCTTTAAATCTAATTTCACATAATTGATTTTTTTCTGCAACGAGCTTGAATAGACCCAAGCAGTCCGAAAGAAAATGAAGTAGTAGAGGTGGAGGAGGTTTACCTAATGGGCTTGAACAGATGGGAGCTGCAGACGCAAACAATAAGTAGTGCGGTGGAGGAGAGGAAGGAAGGTTTGTGGAGGGGATGTGACTGCTGGCTTTTTTCAGTGTCAATGATGTTGCCAATGGCGCGGAAGGTGGCGGTTGTTCTTTGGATTTAGTTTTTGTATGGGTGGGAAGGGGGTAGGGTAGAGAATTGGGGGGAAGAAGAAAAAGGATATGTATGATTGCAATTCTTACGTGCTTGCTGGATAAGAGAAGGATCCATTTTGAAGTGTGTAATTGTTTGGCAGCATTAAGAGGAGTGTTAGTTAAGGGAGCAGTGGCAGTGGAGCTGTGGTGGAAGGCGATAGCGCCGGCCACTACTGCTAGTGGTTTCAATATAAGGGTGTTGGGAACGAAGAGGACAGTGGTGGGTGGGGTCTTATGGCCTTTTTAAAAAAAAAAAAAAAAAAAAATTAAATTTAATTATTAATATAATTGGTTTTTTTGTTGGAAAAATGTAAAATTGTCATTTTATCCTTTTAAAATTAGTCAAAATTATGGTGAAGGTAAATTATTTGGTCAACTAACTATCAAACTAATGGAATCCATCCATTTAGACTCTTGGTGATACTGCGGGTGCTACAAAGTAAAGGTTTGGATCAAGTTTACATAAAAGTGAAATGTTTGGTACTGACTACAATTTTCCCTAAATCTTATTGAAAAGCGAAGAGTATAGAGGTTTAAAGTTTTGGAGTCCGAGCAAATGGAGTGGGGAAATGCGAGTTTGAGAATGCTAGTAAGATGAAAAAATGACCCAAAACTACGAGGTAATAACATAAGTGTAAAATGGATTGGGCTGTCCAGGCTTTTGGACGACTTGACTTGCATTTGGTCCAGCTCAGGCTGACCATGTCATTGGCTGATCTGCCTGTAAAACTAGGTTGTGTAAGGCATTCTAAATTTATAAAAGCTAACGAGAATTTATTTCGAGCTAATAAGCCTAACATAATATGAGTAGAACCATATCCTTTAACAGCTAGATGATATTGAAATCACTGAATATCAGTTCTGAAGGGCAATGCCATTCAGGTTTCTTCAAATCAAAGTAGAAAGGACATGATGAAATTAAAATGACAGCAAGCTTTTTCTTTAACCCTGAGGCATTGCAAATGTTTTGAAGTACTTGAAAAGAAATACCATCTCTTTTTCACAATCCCTGATCAGGAGATCTCTTGATGGTCTATCCTTTGTTTCATCTTGAGAACTCCTGATGGCCAATGCCATAAATTTCTTGATACTCTCTGAAGGATATGGCTCCATACTCTCTTCTGTGATGGAAAACATCGTTCCAGATTGAAATGCCACATTAACCTGACAATTATTGAGATGATGGATTGGATATAATGAATAGCAACAAATTTTACATGGTGCGCTTGTAATGCATGTTCACAATTCATCCCATTAAGCAAGCGTATGATCATTAGGCAAAAATTTACACGAAACACGCTCTCTAGGATATATATGATAGCATAGTTATATCCTCTGGTTACTCTCTCACAGGGTTCCTTCCTTGAGATATAGGCTTCCTGTTCAGAGTTCAAAAAGTATTACACCAAGACTATAAACATCATTTTTCTCCAACATCTGGGTCCAAAAGTATTCTGGATCGAGATAACTCTGTTTGCAGCCTTTTCAATACAAATGGGATATAGGAAAAAAGATTGTGAAAAAAATAAGTTGTAAGAAAAACTAGTCAACCTGAATATGCCGGCATGAAAGTTTTCAGCATTATATAATAATAATAATAATAATAATAATAATAATAATAATAATAATAATGAAGTTTAAATTTTAACTAGAAATTAGACTGAAATTATAAGCTTAACTTCCAAATAAGTACTAATATTTAATACGGAAATAGGTAATTTGGTTAATTGTATATCACCAAGTTATTTAATTAGGTTTAGATTTGATAACGCTTTGGTTTTTCTCAAACCATTTAAAACGGTTCGGTATGAAAATCTGTGAAAAACCAGCTAAACAAGACTGCTTATGACAACTCTCTGCTTTTTATAGTCCAAAGCAAAGGAGGTTGTAGTAGCTTGACATCTATGATCATATTTTATTAAACTCACGACATGAATCCTATTACAGTTGCAACAAACGATTCTTGTAAACAACTCAGAATTTATTGGGAACGAGCCGTTTGGTAAGCAGCCATCACAATCTTCATTTTATCGACATTTTGATCTAGGAGATTTAATTTCACTCTTTGCCTATGAAATTCCAGTTTTTGGTGACCAAACTTGTAAAAGAAGGCTGAGATCTTACATGGATTACATTTTTGGATTTGTGTTGGGAGGGTGATGGATCTGCGGCAAAGAGGTGAATGATTCCGTTAAAGGTTGTTCAGTCGCACTCGAGGATGGACATAAGATTGAGCTTTGGTCAATGTTAAACGCCAAGGTAGGTATGTCTTTAGATGTTCCGCCAATTAGGCATCGAGACATCAGTAGAATTTCAAAGTAGGTTATTATGTTTTTGTTGCAGGCTGAATTATGTCCCACTAAATTGACATTTTCTTGCTGTGGTCATGACATGTATTAAAATTACATTTGCATTCACTGTACACAACTTCATTCAAGAATAGTTTGAAAACCTCTACTCCATGCCACCTCAAGAATTTTCCGACATACATTACCATGTAAAGACAAACAATTGTGTATGAAGAAAACGCGGACTGACAGATTGGTTGTGGTACCCATAATTCTAGACATCAAACATAAACCACCCTCTGACATTCCTAAAAACTTCTTTGACATTTTCTAATTATCGATGACACCCGACCCCACTGTGTAGGCTCAAATCCAAGTCCACACATCATGGCATGCAAGTATACCTTAAAATATATCAGATATCAAGAAAAGAAAATACTATTATCATTCTCAAGGCCGGCATTTACACCAAATAATGATGGAGACATCATCCCATCACTTGAAATTGAAAATTAAACAAGACACCTGTATTACGACCGATGTGGTCAGATAATACTAATCTCCATTTGCATCACCCGCCAAACCACAACTTGCGATTTTAATTTGAATTAACTTCATGCATCCATCGACATTAAGAGAAACCCTGAGAACAGTTAAATTTAACATGATAATACAGGAATTAAGAGGTCCAACTGCCAAATGAACAACTCCGTCACTCACAGATAGAACACTTTCCCATGTAATAAATACTTCAACTTATACAAGGATTCCAGGACGAAATATCAATATCAAAACCAAAATGTTCGAATAGTTGAATATAAGTGTAAGATACATAAAAATGACAACAACAACTCTGCGAATGATGGTAGATGTATGGTAGATGTAGAGAACCCTGGCTTACCACCGACAAATATTAGCGCCCTTTGGGGTTCATTATCTGTGAAAACACAGCACTTGGTGTCAACCCATCCGAGTCTGTACTGGCAAGACTCCGACCGCCAATGCTCATGGACATTCCACTACTTTTTGAATCTGTTATGTTGCCATCAAAACCCGGGGATGCATCTCGGTCTTTTCCTTTGCATGGGACGTCAAATGACCCCTCTTCAATGTCCATTCCTCCGAGACCTTTGCCACTTTCCTCAGCACTCTCCTGAAGCTGCAGAGCAAACTCAAGATTCCACAGCACATCACCCATGGAAGGCCTGTCGGTTCCGACATCAGAAACGCACTTCACTGCTGCCTCCGCAAATTTCTTAAAGCACTCGGGTGCAATCTTTCCCTTAAGGTATGGATCCATAATCTGATCAAGAATGCCCTTCTTATAGCAATGTTGAGCCCACTCGGCCAAGCTAACTTGTTCCTTGGGAAGTGTTGGATTTAAAGCTGGACGAGCACACAAGATCTCAAAAAGTACAACTCCATACGAGTAGACATCAGATTTTTCGGTCAATTGCTGTCTCCTGAAGTACTCAGGATCTAGATAACCAAAACTACCCTTCACCACTGTGCTGACATGGGTGTGATCCAGTGAAGGACCTGTTTTTGAAAGCCCAAAATCTGAAACCTTAGCCACCCACTTTTCATCCAAGAGGATGTTAGTAGTCTTGACATCACGATGGATAATAGTATGTTTGGCACCCGTGTGTAAATAGTGCAAACCTCGAGCAGCACCAATGCAAATCTCAAGCCTCTGCTTCCATGGCAACGGAGGCTTTTGGGTCTTGTACAGATGCTCACGAAGAGTTCCATGAGCCATGTAATCATATACAAGAATCATTTCGCAGTTCTCTTCACAATATCCAATCAGTGAAACAAGGTGGCGGTGGCGAAGTTTTGAGAGCATTTCGATCTCAGTTTGGAATTCATGCACTCCCTGTTCAGAGAGTGGGTTCCCACGCTTAATAGCCACTTTTGTGCCACCGTCAATCTCTCCTCGATAAACCTTACCAAAACCTCCAACCCCTAGGAGGAGAGCCTCATCGAAGTTATTAGTGGCAGTCTTGATTTCAGAAATCGAGAAGTGGCGGCAAAGGTTTGATGGGAGGGAGGAGGCATAGCTTCCCGTGGTGTTCGTCTTAGCAGAACCTGAAGTATGAGAATTTCCATACAAAGATAAAGGAAGCCACCCGTCACTGGTACTAGAATCCTTTTTGTGCTTCCGTCGGGATACAAGACACACAAACAAACCAACAAGAAGAATTGCAGCAATTCCACCACCAACTCCGCCTCCAATGATTTTTTGGTTCATCGATTTCCCCTTTCCAGATGATTGGTTATTTAACAAGTTGTCTTGTGGTTGTTGAACAGGAATTGGATTTGGACCGGCAAGATTGCCTTTAGTATCATTTACTTTGAATATTTCTACCCCATTCAAGATAGCATCATAATACTCGGGCCTTGTGGCAGGGTTAGGATGCAGACCGAGCCAAAGTTCTGGGTCAGCCTGCCCAGAAGGAACAACAACCACATAATCCCTGTGAACTGGAACCCCATTACTTTCTCCTGCCCAAGCAATTACATCTGCCTGCCGCTCTGCAGTCTTATTATTAAGGAAGATACTGAACACTCTTTGGTTTATCTTTGTAATAACATCTGTTGTCTCACAGAAATGGAGCCTAACCAGGTAAGAGAAACCCGAGTCAATAGGAAAGAGCCAAGTCAAGTTGTAGTTCATGTTAACAGATGCATTGGGACCCATTGATCTAAGAGTGCTGTATACATCAATTGGGGCAATATAAGTTGGTGTTCCTGGAGGGTAGCTGACCTTCACATCTGGATCTGTTGTCTCTGTTACACCACTGGCAGCACTAAATATGTACATTGAATCATCATGCCACGACCTAAAAAGACCTGTATCGCTGGATGGTGAAATGTCGTTTCCACCTACATTCAGCCGATATACATTTTCAAGTGCAGTACTGTTGTCAATATTGAATGCAGTCGATTGACCAACAATAATAATAGTCCCATCCGTACTGTAAATGTCAGGATGCGAAACAATCTCAATCCCATTCACATATGCATAAGAGTTAGAAATATCCTGGGACGGTATGAAAGTTAGACTTAACACTTCGGACAGGACATTGACAGAGAACTCCTTCATCAAAAAATCATAGTTCAGGGCTTCAACAGTTTGTGCAGCACTAAAGTTTTTCAACAGGGTATATGGCCCAGAAGTAACCGTGAAGACACCATTGAAAGCATCTAGGCCATTATAGGATGCAGGATAAAAGTACAAACGGACATATTTACGGCCTGGTGCAACGGGGAAATTATAGGTATACTCGGATTGGAAAATCCTGGCAGTCATATAAGGTACATCGGGTACAGAGGGTTTCTGGGTAGCAGCAGTGGCCGTCGAAGTGTTTCCGCGAGAAGATGCAAACTTTGATCCAATATCTGATGTCCATTTTCGATTATCAGTATCACTAGAATCAGGGGGACCTCCACAGTTCAATAAAATTTTATCTGTTGGTACATAATCAGCTGCTGATGTTAAATCAACCACAACGGTCACTAACAGAAAACTGATAATTAATAAGAGCCGAGAATTATTGTTGTTCTTCATAGATGTTTGATAAAGCCCAGGAAGTCCACAAAAAATCTGGAAATTTGAAAATAATCAGTTTTGACCTAAAAAAAAAAGCACAAAAACTTGAGCACATAGCTACTCTAGAAACTAACATTTACAAACAATATAAGATTAAACTACCTATTTTCAAACATATTTCTACCGAATAATCTGAATCGACTGTAGCTAAATACCAAGATCTGGAACATAAAAGAAATATGAGATTTTAACTACTCTAGAACAGGAAAGTTTAGTAGATCCATTAATACCAAGCTCAAGAAAGCAATAATGTAAAGAAGGAAATATAGACTAACAGGAAATCAAGAAAATAAGATAATTACCTAACAATAAGCACTTGAGCACTTGAACTCCAAAAATGAAAAATTCAAGCCATAAGACCGCAATGAATGAAAATCCAAATACTAAGCTTCAATCAGCACAGAAAATCCAAGAATATATCTCACAGAGACCAAGGTCGGATCAGAAGGAAACTGATTAGAGAGAGAGAGAGATTTTGAAAAGAAAACCTGTAAAAGTGGTTAAGCTGATGTATATAATCTGTTCTTTCTTAAATGATGACAGGTTAAGCTGCAGCATTATTTATTATTTATTTATTATCTCTCTCTATATCAGGGGCAAGAACGCGTAAAGGTGAAACAGAAGAGAGGAGGCGTGTGTTTTTCAATATCTTTAATTTTATTTATAAAAATAAAAATAAAAATTCAACCAATCATCTTTTCAGTAAAATAATTTTAGATACGAATTTTTTATTTTTTTTCCCACTAATTAATTAGATATATAAATTTTTTAAAATTTACTTTCAATAAAATTTATTCTAAAAAATATACAAAATTTGTTCTAAATTTCTTGAATTGCTTGGAAAGTGTTAGAATCCTCACTCACCTCTGTTGAATGGAAGTTAAAATCAAGAGTTTAATTCAAATCAAAGTCAACAATTAATTTTAATTACATATTTTATGAGATCTACAAATTTTCAATCACACGATTCATCAACTTTTATCAAAATCTACATTTTAATCCCCAATACTCACAATTGTAATGGAGGTGGGAGAGTGGTCGGTTGAATTTTCTATGTGGTCACTAAATTTTTAGTGAAGCTTCACTTAGGTCATTAAGTTTTAATTTAATTTTAAATTAAGAAGTTTCAAAATATTTAAATTCTTAATCGTACTGTTTGATATTCAAATCGAAGATAGAATGCTATTATTTCAAAATCAATTTGTTGATTGTACACATAATACTAAATCTACAATTTTGAAAATGTGATTTCAATTTGGCAGTTTTCTCTTAACAGTTCCACATTCAATTCAAGAGACAATACTCGACGAAATGTAACAAAATAGTAAAATTTGAAACTAAATGGAAGCTTAATAACTCAAATGAAATAAATTAAAATTTTGCTAAAAGTTCAATGACTACCGTAGAGCGGGCACATTCGTGGGTGGGACCCCAATAAATTGACTTCATATTGGGACGAAAGCTGGGCTGGCATAGATCACCGTGTCGCCAGCCAGGTTCACCCAACCAACGCACTTCTTAATGTCTGTTTTTGCGTCTTGCCAGCTCAAAAAATAGTTTTTTCAACCTCTCTTTTAAATTTTCAATTGTGTTTTATTCTCTAAAACATAGGAGAAAAGATATTGGATTTTGATAATGTTCGATTGGAACGGCTAACTAAAGTCAGTCTTGCTTGTGTGGAATGAAAGAAAAAGTCAAATGACATTTCGGTGTGATAAAAATAAAAAATTTGAGTTATGTATAGCTGTATTTAGAATAATAATTTAATTGCAATTAGTGCAGGTTTTTTTTGATTTTCCATTTTGAATTTGGTGAAAGAAAATTGAAAAGGGATTCGAGTTTTGGAAGAATTTGAAGAAAAGATTGCCACTTTAACTACACTGTACTAAAAGAGTAAATATTACTAATTTAATTTTAGAGCATTGAATAAAAATTTAGCCCCATTTGATTGCACGAAATTTTCTATAGAACTTGGAATTCGAATTCCAACTTCCACTTTTCGCCTGTTTGATTGACAAAATTTTACAGGGAATTGATTTTCTATGAATTTCTAGGTACAACATCTTAAAGCGTGGTTTTTCACTTTTTATTTTCCCAGGGGTAGGTGGTTTTTGGTTTTCCACCTTTTTTTTAATTGTTGGCAATGAGAACAAATTCTAGGAACAATGGTAGAAGTGAATATCCCTTAAATTGACAATTTTCATGTGAAACAAAGTCAAACGAACACCAAAAAACACTTTTACTTCAACATTTTCCACGTGGAAAATTATATCAATCAAACTCAATAATTTACAATTCCTAAAAAAATAATTTTTAGGTAATTCAATTCCCTGGAATTCATTTTCTTTCCACCCAAATTCCATCTTCGCAATCAAACAGACCCTTAATTTTATTTCTTCTTAGAATTGTATCATTCTTATCGAACAAGCTATTAAAGGAAAGCAAAAAATGACGATGCATTTTTTACTTCGGTAAACCTCCCATTTATTTTTCGCGTGTGCCAAACATTTTATATTCCTCAAGCGAGGAATCCCTTCCGTATTGTCACCTATTCGATAATTGTCCATAATTGTCAAGAAATGCTACCATAGGATAGGCACCTAATATTATTAATGAACATGTTATAGTTGGGTTGGCTCAAACATTAAATGACTGTTTATTCTTCAATTTTGCTTGCTAATGCCACCTCTGTGCTAGTGTCAAACAAAATTGTTAACTTTAAAAGATAAATTTACTTTCAATCTATAACCAAAAAATAAAAATAAAAAATGTAAACATATAATAAGAAGTAAATATGCAATAATTACACAATATTTTCTTAAAGTTAAAAATATCTGATCTATAAAATCATCAGTTTATCTCCAACCTGAAGCAATGGTTATGCCATGCCATCTTCAAATAAAGACAAGGAATGTGAATTTTCCTGAGATAATAAAAAATAAAACACAACTGCTTTTATCTACTAGCTAGGAGAGTCAATGTTCTTGTTGGAAATTATATTAAGTTTCAGTGCTTATTTGATAGAGATTTTGTTAATTGATTTTTTGACCATTAGTGATAAAGTGAGTCCTATCTGTGAGAGAAGAATTCAAAAATGACGGTTGAAATAGTGAAATAACGGTCAAAAAATTGATGTTAATTGAATCAAAATATCTACCAAACATGCTCTCAACTTTCAAAATAATTACATTTTAATTTTCAAATTTTGGTCTAATTAAAATCCTAGTTTGTAATGAACATATACTTAAATAATTGAAGACAGGTTATGAATTAATTTATTTTACATTATTGTGGGGGGTTGATTTTTCCCTATAAAAGGGATAGTGATTTCATTGTTAGATACAACATAAAATATACTGCTTAAATACATAAAATACTCCCTCTACATTTCATATTATATTTTTATAGTTTTGACAAGGGTAATTAGCACAAAATGTCCCTACCTTTCAATGTTTTTGTGAAAAACGTCCATATCTTTCGTTTTTTGGCGGATTACACTCTCACCTTTACCTTTTTTTTGCGCAAAACGTCCTTTTGTCAGCTCTCCACCTATAGATCCATTTTATTTGAATAGGTAGTGCTATATGAAAGGTAGGGACGTTTTCCTCAAAAATATCGAAAGGTAGGGACGTTTTGTGCTAATTACCCTTTTGACAACTCAATAAAGGTATGTTCTTTATTTCCCTATGATTGTATTCATAAAAAGAGAACCAGCTATGAGTCATATGAATTTTATCTTGGAGCCGTGTGTGCTGAAAGTACCCGCTCTAAGGAGATGAAACATGACTTTAAAGTCATTGACATGACTCCCTAAAGCTTGCTTTCCAATTCTCTACTTATATTTTATGTTTATGTTATTGTTGAATGCTTTATACTTATATTATTATAGTTGATTATGCTAATTAGTAAATGTGTACAGACAAATTACCCATTTTCTCCAATAATTTCAAGTCATGTTTGGATTATTTGTGTAGATGAATCGTATGTGTGATTAAACTAAATCTAACTCCAAGTAGGCTACGTATATCTAATTTGGTCTTGCTCACCTAGGATGTAAGTTGGATAGAGCTTTAAATGAGGAGATGCTAATAGGATATTTCAAATATGTAGATGAAAAGAACTAATTTTCTGTGCAAGGTTTATTTTCTAAACGGGGAAGTGAGTTTCCGCATGCCTAACATTTGCAGAAATCCATTAAGGAGGTGAACAAGTTAAATACTGAAAAGTGTAGGAGTCGCATATAAAGGAAAAGGATAATGAGCAAATTGGAAAACTTATCAAAAAAATGTTTGAGTACACACCTAAATGCTATGGTATATTTATAATTTAAATGAATAAACTGATGCTTTAATCTTAGTTGGCTAATTTAGAGCTTGTGTGTCTCTCATTTTGGGAGAAAATATAGAGTTTGAATAGTAATTTTTGGAGAATGTGTGATTGAAATTTTAAAAAGTTTTGTTGGTTTGTGTGTAGAATATTTTATTGTTTGAATGTGTGGTGAAAAATGTTACTGTAGGAAACAATTTATTTTGATAAAGGAAGACAAACAGAGTTTTAGTTTCCATACTAAGATTCATATGACTATGTGATGTCAATAATGAAATATTTACACGATGTAGACTTCTATTTTTACTATAAATATGCAATTGATTTTCAAAATTGTTGTATATCAGGAAAACAAGGAGGTGTACATGCACATATATTTTCAGATAAAGTATGTCGTTATTTATTATTTGATTACAAATTACTATTTACTTACTGACCACTAAGGCGAAATATATTTTCCAAACTGGGATGCTCAAAGTTGAAGGTAAGATTATGTGACTTTTATGTAGTCATTAATATTTGTAAGTAAACATAAGTCTTTGCAATTTTTTTTTTTTGTCAATGACTAGGTAAATAAATTAATCATGATGTAAGTTTGTTAGAGATATTCTAAAATTACCTACAAGCATATAGGTGGAAGTAGAAAATAAATACTTATTGAACAAACTATGTTGGAACATAATTGTTATTCATTTTAAATTTTATTTATTTCGTTTTAACCAATTCGTTATAAAAGTTATGAATAAATATTTCAAAGAGAAGTTTTATAGTTTAAATAGTATAAAATGTTATAATCGACATTTAAATTATTGAGGTTATAACATTGTATACCATATTTTATTTAAATTTCATCTCAACTGATATTTATATTAATAGGCTTCACAAATAATTGTTGCTAGATGAATATTAGTAACTGAAGGGAAAAAATGGAAAAAAAGGGGGTGGGGGTGGGGCGAAGAGAGTGATATATTGGTGATTATGTATGGTGTAAGAAAGTAAAGAGGTACATTTAATTCATGATAAAATCTATACCTAAAAATTAAAGGCAAATTTAATATATGGTTAATGGTACAATAGTAGATGCCAGCCATAAATAAATAATTAAAATGCGTTGTTACGTGCAAGTCCATATTGCAGTGTGTAAAATTATCGGTGCATTGATTTTTACTCTAGTCAATCATTGCCTAATTATGCAGTTAAGTGGCAAATGACATGAAAATATGTTATTATAGAACAATTTTGGAAAGCAAAAGATATTTGACTTACAGACCGATGTATGGTATTGTTTCTAATTTCTATTGCAATACGATGTCTTGGTAAGTGTATTGGTTGTTGATGCATATAATAAGCATTAAGAATTTTGGTCAATTGAAAAATAAGAAGTATTATGATTTGCATATTGTTGTATTAAGTCTATGCTCCTGCTAAGGTTTAGGTTGTACAAATTTATTTTGTATTGAGTAATGATAAACTCAATACTCTAATGGATAATAAGAAAAATAAGTAAAAGGGAGTGAATTTTCGTAACCTTAAAAATGCAAGGCTGGTTATTGATTTTCATGGAATATTTTATGTCAACTGATATTACCGTAGCACATATGTGTATGTGACACATGAAAATGTATAGCACCGCCCTATATCCTAATGTTAAATTTTCACGTAATACTTAATTAGTATTATTAAGATTCCGGGACTTTGGAATGTGCCAAAAGAGTTCTACAAGCTTAATATCTTTGGAATGTGGGCATGTATAAAAGTTTAAATAAAAACATCTTATATTTTATTATTCTTAATCGTAAACTAACTTTTAAAAAGTGTTAAAAATTAAACTATAGATCTATAAGTAAAATGCAAGAGCTCAATGGATGTGTATGCCAAAAAACTTTATTAAAGTTAATATTAAAATTTCATATATTTATCTGATTTTTTAATGAAGAATTTGCAGATGGGCAAATTAGAAGTGTTAGAAATTATATTAAATTTCAACTTTCAAAATTATTACATTTTAACTTTCAGTTTTTGGTTTAATGAAAACCTTAATTTATAATGCAACATATAGTTAAATATTAGAATGGAGGTTATGCATTAATTAATTTTACATTATTGTGGGGGTTGATTTTTTCCTATAAAAGGGATGGTGATTTTATTGTTAGATGCAACATAAAAGATACAAGTTGAATACATTAAATACTCGCTCTATATTTCATATTACATTTCTAAGTTTTGGCAACTTGATAAAGGTTTGTTCTCTATTTCCTTGTGTTCGCGTTCATAGAAGGAGAACCAATTGTGAGCCATATAAATTTTATTCTAGAACCGTGTAGTGTCGAAAGTACATGTACTAAGGGGACAACACGAGTTTAAGACAAAGTCTTCGATATGGCTCCCTAAAACTTGCTTTCTAATTCTCTACTTATATTTTATATTTATGTTACTGTCGAATGTTTTATGTTTATATTGTTATAACAAATTATGTTAATTGATAAATATCTACACAAAATCACCCATTTTTCCTAATAGTTTTAACCTCCAAGCAAGACATTTATACGAGATGATGAAAACCTCTACACATTCTTTTTTATAGTATATGCCTGCATCAAAGATAAACCCTAGTTTTACACAAAGACAGAAGTCAGCATTGTATCTTTCTCGAAAGAAAAATTCTACAACTGTTGTTGCATGACCTCCGCCTAACAAGAAATATGGATGTCTTAAGAGAAACTGAAGCAAATAACACCCTTTACATATTGGGAACCTCTCTTTGAATAAGTTTTGTCACCAAATCCCACCATCTGCAAGCATTAAGATCAGCCTCATCAAACTTTTCTCTCTCCATTTATTCAAGTCATAATTAAATACCTTCAATTCCATATTACAATTTTTCAATCCAGCTGTCGACTTTAAGATCCATATTACCATATGAAGGAGTAGAATTCCAATAGAATTGTTATGAAATTAAAGAGACTAGTTAATATGACACAATATGAAGTATCGATCACAACATAAGAACAAAAATATGATTTGGCAGATTAACGGATAATTTATTATAATACGGAGAAATAATATAAAGTATTGTGTTTTAAACTCTTGTAATTTTCTAATTTCTAAAAAAGTATCAACTATATATAGGGGGCATGCCGAAACCCTAATACAAATCCTAAAGATAGAAAGAGTATAAAAATTGCGTGGAATCAAGAAAACAATATTGAGCTGGACAAGCATGGCACTATAGTTGTAAGCTAGCGGCAATGCGATGTTTTTTTCTCATTGTCCCGTATTTCGACCTTTTCAAAGCCCAATTCAACAATCCACAAACACCCTATTGAATTATGGTCAAACTTTAACAAGTGAGTGATATATTGGTGATTATGTATGGTGTAAGAAAGTAAAGAGGTACATTTAATTCATGATAAAATCTATACCTAAAAATTAAAGGCAAATTTAATATATGGTTAATGGTACAATAGTAGATGCCAGCCATAAATAAATAATTAAAATGCGTTGTTACGTGCAAGTCCATATTGCAGTGTGTAAAATTATCGGTGCATTGATTTTTACTCTAGTCAATCATTGCCTAATTATGCAGTTAAGTGGCAAATGACATGAAAATATGTTATTATAGAACAATTTTGGAAAGCAAAAGATATTTGACTTACAGACCGATGTATGGTATTGTTTCTAATTTCTATTGCAATACGATGTCTTGGTAAGTGTATTGGTTGTTGATGCATATAATAAGCATTAAGAATTTTGGTCAATTGAAAAATAAGAAGTATTATGATTTGCATATTGTTGTATTAAGTCTATGCTCCTGCTAAGGTTTAGGTTGTACAAATTTATTTTGTATTGAGTAATGATAAACTCAATACTCTAATGGATAATAAGAAAAATAAGTAAAAGGGAGTGAATTTTCGTAACCTTAAAAATGCAAGGCTGGTTATTGATTTTCATGGAATATTTTATGTCAACTGATATTACCGTAGCACATATGTGTATGTGACACATGAAAATGTATAGCACCGCCCTATATCCTAATGTTAAATTTTCACGTAATACTTAATTAGTATTATTAAGATTCCGGGACTTTGGAATGTGCCAAAAGAGTTCTACAAGCTTAATATCTTTGGAATGTGGGCATGTATAAAAGTTTAAATAAAAACATCTTATATTTTATTATTCTTAATCGTAAACTAACTTTTAAAAAGTGTTAAAAATTAAACTATAGATCTATAAGTAAAATGCAAGAGCTCAATGGATGTGTATGCCAAAAAACTTTATTAAAGTTAATATTAAAATTTCATATATTTATCTGATTTTTTAATGAAGAATTTGCAGATGGGCAAATTAGAAGTGTTAGAAATTATATTAAATTTCAACTTTCAAAATTATTACATTTTAACTTTCAGTTTTTGGTTTAATGAAAACCTTAATTTATAATGCAACATATAGTTAAATATTAGAATGGAGGTTATGCATTAATTAATTTTACATTATTGTGGGGGTTGATTTTTTCCTATAAAAGGGATGGTGATTTTATTGTTAGATGCAACATAAAAGATACAAGTTGAATACATTAAATACTCGCTCTATATTTCATATTACATTTCTAAGTTTTGGCAACTTGATAAAGGTTTGTTCTCTATTTCCTTGTGTTCGCGTTCATAGAAGGAGAACCAATTGTGAGCCATATAAATTTTATTCTAGAACCGTGTAGTGTCGAAAGTACATGTACTAAGGGGACAACACGAGTTTAAGACAAAGTCTTCGATATGGCTCCCTAAAACTTGCTTTCTAATTCTCTACTTATATTTTATATTTATGTTACTGTCGAATGTTTTATGTTTATATTGTTATAACTGATTATGTTAATTGATAAATATCTACACAAAATCACCCATTTTTCCTAATAGTTTTAACCTCCAAGCAAGACATTTATACGAGATGATGAAAACCTCTACACATTCTTTTTTATAGTATATGCCTGCATCAAAGATAAACCCTAGTTTTACACAAAGACAGAAGTCAGCATTGTATCTTTCTCGAAAGAAAAATTCTACAACTGTTGTTGCATGACCTCCGCCTAACAAGAAATATGGATGTCTTAAGAGAAACTGAAGCAAATAACACCCTTTACATATTGAGAACCTCTCTTTGAATAAGTTTTGTCACCAAATCCCACCATCTGCAAGCATTAAGATCAGCCTCATCGAACTTTTCTCTCTCCATTTATTCAAGTCATAATTAAATACCTTCAATTCCATATTACAATTTTTCAATCCAGCTGTCGACTTTAAGATCCATATTACCATATGAAGGAGTAGAATTCCAATAGAATTGTTATGAAATTAAAGAGACTAGTTAATATGACACAATATGAAGTATCGATCACAACATAAGAACAAAAATATGATTTGGCAGATTAACGGATAATTTATTATAATACGGAGAAATAATATAAAGTATTGTGTTTTAAACTCTTGTAATTTTCTAATTTCTAAAAAAGTATCAACTATATATAGGGGGCATGCCGAAACCCTAATACAAATCCTAAAGATAGAAAGAGTATAAAAATTGCGTGGAATCAAGAAAACAATATTGAGCTGGACAAGCATGGCACTATAGTTGTAAGCTAGCGGCAATGCGATGTTTTTTTCTCATTGTCCCGTATTTCGACCTTTTCAAAGCCCAATTCAACAATCCACAAACACCCTATTGAATTATGGTCAAACTTTAACAAGTCTCCACCTTAAACAAAATTCCAATGCAATTAACAAACTTCAAAACTCTTCACATAGAAACAAATTCCACAGCAAGGCAAAAATTGAAATCTTCAACAAGAATATCGACAAACTCTCCAACGAACAAAATTCTTCAGTTTTTTCACAAAATCTAACTAGGATAATTGATTCCAAGTACTGCTCATCAGAATTATCTCAAGTTCTCAAAATTTGCTCGAATTATCAACACGAGCAACAAAATAACAAAAATAAATTACGCCCTAAAACAAAATCAGCACCATAAAATGTTTTTATAGAAGGTTTTTCACTAGACTCGACACCTTTAACCACACTTAAAACATACACAACTAATTCAACTTTTCCATACCTATGTGGAGGCCTAATATTTCTTCTTCGTCTGTCTCTAACAATTGAATACAATGACAACGCTAGAAATGGTGGCAAAGCGGCATTATCAATAACGTATAAACTTGACCGGGTTGTATTCTTCAACAGGAACCCAAACCAAACTCCAATGGTACTGTACCAAACTGAATATCTACCAAAGTACTAGACCCCTTGTTAATTGATCTTCCAAGAATCTGTACAACCTTGCAAGACATACAACTGGGACCTTCACTACCCTTTCAAAACAACATGGGCAACTTTACAAACTTTCAAAACTCCCACCTTCATCAATGAACTTGTATCCTTTTCAATAAAGAGTACTCAATGAAATAAGATTTCAAATCTGGAACATTTTTTTACCTCATCAAGTGTTCTAATCATCCCATCTAACATTTTAAGTATAATCCAATATCGGCTACCTTACAAGATGCACTGTTCTCAGAACCATGACACCTTTCGAAATTTCTTCATATATTGAAAATGAATCCCAATTGGGATGCATATAAAAAAGTACAATGTATCAAGAATCCAATCCTCATCAGGTTTGGAGTTGCTGTAAGAAATAACCAAAAGTTCTCCGTCATTGTAGCAATTTTTGCAAAATTTGTTTTGCCTGAGGTATCTAGTTGCTTTCTCTTTTGATTTGAAGCCAACTTTTCTCTATTCTGCAACTTATAACAATCATTCTTAATGTTCCTCTTCTTCTTGCTATAATTTAGTAATTTGATTGTTGAAGTTAGTCTTCGATCTGAACCATTATGAACAAACAACAAGGTCTTCTCCTTGTGTCTTTGATTGAACAAGATGCTTCATTTTCTCCTTTGAAAACAAAGTATTATATACTTCTTCGATGGTAAGTATCATGTCTCTAAACAGCATATATAAAGAAGGCAATAAATAAAATAAAATCAAACACAAATCATCTTCATCATAGTTAATCTCCAAGTTTTTCAAATCAGTGACAATTTCTTTAAAGGCAGTAAGATGATTTTTTAAGGATATACCTTTTATCATACGATGAGAATACAAATGATATTTCAAATGTAATTTGCTGGTTAGACACTTTTTCATGCATAATTTTTCCAAATTCAATCATAATAGAGCTGCAATTTTCTCCTTCAAAACATCTTGAAGAATATGATTTGAAAGATGACACAAGTTTGATTTTTCCTTGTTTGGTGACTACCAAATTGGATGGCTTTACATCTCGGTGAATTATGCCCATGTTCTGGACTTTCTTGAGGGAAGTAATTATCTGGCGCATTATTGCATTCAATAGAGTCTACCCCTTGTAAGACACTACCAAACACGATAGTCTCAAAATTCAAAGGAAATCAACGATCTTTCATGTAATCATCTAGGTCCCGATCACCCTATCTAATGAAGCTTCTCTAAACTTAATGCAGAGGGTAAATGCTTTGTAATATCACTTAAAAAGGCATATACTAACAAAGGTTGAGGAGTAAAGCTGCATTTGTAATTAATGATTATAGAATGATATCCATATATTCATATAAATGAACTTGTGGATGATCAAAATATAGATTAGCCAATGTTGTTTTTAAGCAGAAAAGAATGGTAGCATTATAACATTTTGAAGCATGCCAAATAACATCATCTGTGTTCAGTGGAGGATCCAGAGCCGAATGTCAGCTAGGGCGAATGTTGACCATTGACAATCAATGATCGTAATAGCGATGTCGTTTATTAACATTTAATTAAATAATATTAAAAATTCTTCAATATATATGTAAATGAACTAAAACGTAAAAATTCTATACATATGAAAATATAATTCAATACAGCCCAGAATACCAAAAAAAAAAAAAACACGATACAACCTTACTTTATAACTGTAAACTTAGATAACTGGATTTTACTGGGTCTCATATTTTGACAACATTGTAATATTACCTCATTCTCAACTTTCCAAAATCTCTTTCTCCATGTAAACTACCAAATTGTTCTACAACCAATTATCTCCCATTTTGTTGCGTAAGTCACTTTTGATTAGATTCATAGCAAATAATACTATTTAAACACTTGCAGTTGCCATATGTAATATCAAAACCAAGATGATTGACCTCAAACCAATAGAAAATAACAACTTCTTGGAAAGTAGCAATACAAACAAAAAGCCACATCCATTTCTATACTATACTCCAATCACTAAAATTCAGAGAACCATTCTTCCGAAAACACATATTATCATTTTCAATCATCTTATTGTAAAGTCATGTCCATATGGTCGACAATGACCTTTCTCTATGTTTGCCATCATAACATCATCTCTAAGAGTCTGTTTGATTGCAAAGATGGAATTTGGGTGGAAAGAAAACGAATTCCAGGGAATTGAATTACCTAGAAATTATTTTTCTGAAAATTGTAAATTATTGTGTTTGATCGGTATGATTTTTCACATGGAAAATGTTGAAATAAACGTTTAACTTTATTTACATGAAAATTGTTAATTAAACGGATAGAATTTACTAGTATTGATGATGAAATTTGTTTCCATTGCCAAAAACCAAAAAAATAAAAAAATAAAAAATTCAAGAAAATTATCTATCTTTTGGTATTCGTTTGACTTTGTTTTAAATGAAAACTGTCAATTAAAGAAAAATATTTTTTTTACAACTAGCTTGAAAAATCAATTCCCAACCAAGAAATAGTCTACGTGGCTGGAAAAAGCAAGAAAATCTATTCCCTAGAAAATAACGCTATCAAACATGCAATTTGTAGAACTTAGAATTGGAATTCCTAATTCCATGGAAAACTTTGGCCAATCATACATGGCCTAATATTAGATCTTATGAGTCGATGGAGGAGCATTTCCCTGGATCAGATACAAAATCATCCACATTGAATGAAGCCCGAGACTTCTTTGGGTCATTTAACAACTCGTGTGCTTGAGTAGAAGCAGTGGCGGGACTAGATGCACCACTAGACGTAGAAGAACTAGGTATGGACTTTCGTTCGGTTGAAAAAATCTTTCCATAATCTGCAAAATGACCAATTTATTTTTAAATTAAATCTAAAAATAATAATAATAAAAAGAGTACACATGGTTGGATTGAGCCCAACATCTTCTCCTTTAATTTTTTCCACTTATTCTTAATTTTCTAAACCTAAATTCCCAAATTACAAATCAAAACTCGTATAACATAAATTATTTACATAAATCACGAAATCAAAATTCTCATTCCTTTGTCAATTAACTCATAAAACATAAATCATAACTCTTAATTTATAAATAATAAATAAAAAAGCGAATAATGTGATTAGTGAAGCATTTTTGTGTGAATTAAGATGATAGTAGTAATAGAACACATAACCAGAACTAATGAAAATGGAGGAGGAGTCAACAACAGTAACAGAAGGAAAAAACTCATAGATCACCGCCCATAGAAAGTCAACCGTCCGATGGGCCAATTTTTTCTTTAAGAGGTCCATCAGATTCAGGCATCAGCCCATCCCTAACAACCTAAAAATTGCAAAACCTAAAAAAAAAAAAAAAAAATCACCCAACTGACGGTCATGTTCCTCAACTTTCTTCCACCGCCGCTTTGCTTCTCTGCAACTGGTGCTCGTCGACTATTGAAGTTCTGGCAGAGCCTAGCACACACGGTCGTGCATGTTTGTCGGGTGCTGGCTCTACCACTATCCGTGTTAGATCCGTAAGAAGCAGTTGATAGTGATATTTAGATATCCCGTCAACAATATTACTAGTTAATTTCACTAAAATGATTTGAGGAGGATAAGGATGTTTCACAATTGTACTTCCAACATAAATTGTAATACTCTTATGTTAATTAACATATTTTGCATCAGCATACTAGTAATACACAATCTGCAAACTAAAGCCACTGCCATGAAAGTGCTTTTTATCATTGTTCTTGAACAGACAATTATACAAACCAATCAATTATTTTCTACCTAAACTCTCTAAACACAAACTTCAGCAAATAAATCTTTTGTGAGACTGGGAAATAGCAAAGTTCGTTAAATTGGCAAACAAACTAATTACCTCAAATTTCTAGACAAGCTGTTTCTCATCTTCTTTAAATTGTGTATTGGTTTAATCTGCTATAAAGGTTCCAAGAAATACTGCCCAGGTCTCAGGACTGCTCTTGACAACCTATAATTAAACCACTCCTTAAAATCACAACATTCTATAGGACCTTGAACTCCAATCTTTACCTATACCACAAAATAACAATCAAACAAAAGCATAGAGAATAAGTGAGACTTCTTTTTGAAGTTACCAAACTCATCAAACTTCAAATAGACAAATGTTCGAACAAGTTATCAACTATAAACTGGATACAATTGAGGAAAAAAATGTCGAAAGAAATATGAACTTCTCCATTTACGACATGCATCGAAAAAAATAATTTAAGGATTCACAAATAAATATAAAAAGAAAGATTTTACACTAATTATCCAATGGGAATGAGTGAAGAATACAAGATTTCTAATGGAAACAACTAGCAATTCAAACAAACGAAAAGCAATCAACACTTGTCAATTTCCTCCTCAATGTATATTCTAGAATTTTGCAAGTATCTGAAAAAACCAAACTTAAGAGTTAAAGCATGAATCTAAATCCCAACTTCTACTTTCTTGAGAATAACTGTTTCTTTAAACCTTTTGTTAATCCTTAAACCGACTTCTCATTTCGGTGCTGTTTGACTTAAATCTACATTCTCAGGAACGATCACTCTATAATAAACAACACCAAATCACACTTCACCTATTCTATCTCCAATCCAGAATTCCTCTTTAAACTCCACCTTTCACTAAAATTGTCAAATCCCACTTGCAGAAGAGCCAAATTATATGCATCAATTGCCCCAGTCAGAACACCCAGTCTGGCAGTCAAGTAAAACCAGAAAAAACTAAAACTCCACACTCCCGTACTTCAGGTAATTCCCAAGTTACTCTCTATAAATCCTCAAAAAAGGAAACTGGGACAATGAACACTCCAAATTAATGGTCTTTTTCATCAAGTTTTCCAAAATGTCATCAAGAAATGCATTGCATTCGATTGAATTTTTCCTACAACTGGGCCCAAGGACTCCTTCTAAGATTAGATTTGAGTCTCTTGATGGTGAGAAAAACATGGATTTAGAATCGTAAAACATACTTGCATGCTTATAACCGAATTTCAAATTGTAAAACTTCCTTGAAATCCCAAGGCGAGGTTAAGTTGCTTTTGATTTGCGTTTTTTCCACCCAATTCTTCGTCAAAAACTCAATCACGAAAGAAAGAATTTGATGTTTACAGTCCAAAAATAAACCAAATTTGAGAAGTTATTATCCCAAAATCAAGCCACACACCTTGTCTATTTTTCTCCCTACGAAGAAACCCGAATTTACATTTTTTTCATGTGTTATGGGTATAGTGGAAGTTGTGTGGAGGTTATAGATGGTGGGAGGTTGAATTTCAAACTTAAAATTCAACTCCTCCCTCCAAAAGATCCATGTCACACACACCGAACCCATCATGAAGTCCTTAATCCCTCTATCTCCCATCGTGAGCTTTTTAATGAGAAGTCACCACCATAAACATTGCCATACCCGCTTGGACGGGTCCTTCAATTTTTTAACATCATTCTTAGCATTTTTCTAATGATTTGGAGGGCAAAAAATTCAAGTAGCATGTTTAGCTTTTATTTTATCTATTAATTTCATATATTAACCTTAATCTTTAAGATAATTTCTTTAATTCTTTGGGCTTTGAAATCAATTGAAAATTGGATAAGCAAAACAAGAATCAGAATATATGAGATAGAGTCTTGAAAATATTAGTTGTTTAATGATTAAATTGTTAGTCAAAAGTGAATTGATGTTATGAATGACTAAATAAAGTTCATGAAAGATAATGATGTTTGGGAACTTGTCTCATTGTTGAAGGTACGAAACTCATTGGTTGTAAATAGATATTTAAAACTAAAAAGGGATTCGAAGAATAATATAAAAAGATATAAGGCTCGTCTTTTTGCATAAGGTTTTACTCAAAAGGAAGGCATCGATTACAATGAAACTTTCTCTTCAATTTCAATGAAATACTTTTTCAAGATTATTATGGCACTTGTATCACATTTTGATTCTGAGCTACATTATATGGATGTAAATATGGCGTTTCCCAATGGTGACATTATAGAGATAATTTATATGGTGCAATCAAAAAAATTTGTATCAGGAGGCCTAAAGAAAATGGTTTACAAATTAAAAAAAAATCAATCTATGGTTTTAAACAAGCTTCCTATCAATGGTATCATAAATTTCATTAAATATTTATCTCATTTGATTTTGAGATAAGTACAGTTGATGATTGTGTATGCTATAAATTAAGTGGGAGTAAGTATATTTTTCTGATATTGTATGTCGATAATATATTGCCTGCCTACAATGATGTAGGCTTATTTTACGAAACTAAGAGATTTTTATCAAAAAATTTTGAAATGAAAGATCTTGGTAATGTCTCTTTGATATTATGGATATAGATACTACGAGATAGTTCCCGGGGTATTCTTACATTTCCCAAAATAGCTATCTTGATAAGCTACTTAAAAGATATGGGATGTAGGATTGCAAACTATGAGAGACAAATTTAGTCCTAATTAATGCCTTAAGAATGACTTTGAAGAAAGGAAATGCAAAAAAATTCTTTATGCTTCAGCAGTTAGGAGTTTGATGTATGCACAGGGATGCACGCATCCAAATATAGCATTCATTGTTAGAATGTTAGACAGATATTTAAATAACCCTAGGATAGATCATTGGAAAGCAACCAAGTGGGTTATGCTGTATCTATAGAGAGCAAAAGATTACATGCTCACATACAGGAAATTTAAGTAATTAGAGATCACTAGTTTTGTTCTGATTTGTTGCATGAAATTTCTAGTTTTGTTCTGATTTGTTGCATGCCAAAAAAGTAGGAGATCCACACCGAGCTATATCTTCATATTGGCTGGAGGAGCTATATTTTGAAAGGGTGCTAGACACTCATAGTTGTTTCAACCGTGGCAACGGAGTTTATAGTATATTATGAGGCATCTAATCAAGGAATATAGCTGCAAAATTTTATCAGTAGGCTATGAATTTTGGTTGAAATTGGAAGACCACTTAAGTTGTTTTGTGTTAATAAGTCGACGGTTTTGTATTCAAACAATATTAGGAGTTCAACAAAGTCTATATCTATTGACATCGAATTCTTAGTTGTTAAAGAATGAGTTCAAATTAATCAGGTTATTATAGAATATATTGGGAAAAAAGTTGTTTAATGATTAAATTGTTAGTCAAAAGTGGATTGATGTTATGAATGACTAAATAAAGTTCATGAAAGATAATGATGTTTGGGAACTTGTCTCATTGTTGAAGGTACGAAACTCATTGGTTGTAAATAGATATTTAAAACTAAAAAGGGATTCGAAGAATAATATAAAAAGATATAAGGCTCGTCTTTTTGCATAAGGTTTTACTCAAAAGGAAGGCATCGATTACAATGAAACTTTCTCTTCAATTTCAATGAAATACTTTTTCAAGATTATTATGGCACTTGTATCACATTTTGATTCTGAGCTACATTATATGGATGTAAATATGGCGTTTCCCAATGGTGACATTATAGAGATAATTTATATGGTGCAATCAAAAAAATTTGTATCAGGAGGCCTAAAGAAAATGGTTTACAAATTAAAAAAAAATCAATCTATGGTTTTAAACAAGCTTCCTATCAATGGTATCATAAATTTCATTAAATATTTATCTCATTTGATTTTGAGATAAGTACAGTTGATGATTGTGTATGCTATAAATTAAGTGGGAGTAAGTATATTTTTCTGATATTGTATGTCGATAATATATTGCCTGCCTACAATGATGTAGGCTTATTTTACGAAACTAAGAGATTTTTATCAAAAAATTTTGAAATGAAAGATCTTGGTAATGTCTCTTTGATATTATGGATATAGATACTACGAGATAGTTCCCGGGGTATTCTTACATTTCCCAAAATAGCTATCTTGATAAGCTACTTAAAAGATATGGGATGTAGGATTGCAAACTATGAGAGACAAATTTAGTCCTAATTAATGCCTTAAGAATGACTTTGAAGAAAAGGAAATGCAAAAAAATTCTTTATGCTTCAGCAGTTAGGAGTTTGATGTATGCACAGGGATGCACGCATCCAAATATAGCATTCATTGTTAGAATGTTAGGCAGATATTTAAATAACCCTAGGATAGATCATTGGAAAGCAACCAAGTGGGTTATGCTGTATCTATAGAGAGCAAAAGATTACATGCTCATATACAGGAAATTTAAGTAATTAGAGATCACTAGTTTTGTTCTGATTTGTTGCATGAAATTTCTAGTTTTGTTCTGATTTGTTGCATGCCAAAAAAGTAGGAGATCCACACCGAGCTATATCTTCATATTGGCTGGAGGAGCTATATTTTGAAAGGGTGCTAGACACTCATAGTTGTTTCAACCGTGGCAACATAGTTTATAGTATATTATGAGGCATCTAATCAAGGAATATAGCTGCAAAATTTTATCAGTAGGCTACGAATTTTGGTTGAAATTGGAAGACCACTTAAGTTGTTTTGTGTTAATAAGTCGACGGTTTTGTATTCAAACAATATTAGGAGTTCAACAAAGTCTATATCTATTGACATCGAATTCTTAGTTGTTAAAGAATGAGTTCAAATTAATCAGGTTATTATAGAATATATTGGGAAAAACTCCATGATAACAGATCCATTTACTAAAGGGCTACCACCCAAAGTCTTTTATGAGCACACTGCTCACATGAGTGTTTTACATTTTGATGATATGCTAGTCTAGTGGGATTTTATAATTTTGGGTGTTGTCTCTTTTAGACACATGATTTTTATTTGTGCCCATTCAATTTTATTTTAGTAATAAAGCATTCGGTTTTGTTTTCACTCTAATTAAAGTTTTGGTTTGATCTTATTAAAGAATAAGGTGGGATCATTTGGAAATAAACATGTTTGGATCATAGTACATGTAATTTTCATGCTACATATTCATACTTGATTTATGTTATTTGATTGTATTGATATATATGACCATTGATGGGGTTTGTTATGATATTTGTAATGAAAATCGCTTCGATTTTATATTGACATAATTGATGGATGAGATTGTTTGGAAATGCTTTTAGTTATGATAGCAAAAGTTTTGAGCTTACAAGGTTAACACATTTATAGATTAAAATATGTGGCTCAAGTAGGATATTGTTGGAAAATTATTAATTTGTCATGTAAGTTTACATATATAATTAGTTGTGTGTAAATAATAGCTTAAAATTAAGCCCTCCATTCATTTGTGATTTTCATTCTTTATACCATCCATCAACCCAAGAATACAAGAGAAACATATTAAACAAGAAGAACCGAAACCTACAATCAAGAATCAAGAACAATTAATCAAGAAGAAGGATTGAAGCAATCAAGATTAAAAGCAAGAAGATAAATCAAAAGAGTAGATTGCAAGTTGTTCTTCAAAATTAAAGATTCAAAGTTACGAATGAAGGTATGTTACGCATTAATTAATTTTCTGGTAATTTGACATGGAGATTTTGACAATTCATTAAGTTTTTTAAAGTTTAAGTTTCATAAATATTCAACAACTCAATCACGAAGGAGGGAGTTTGATTTTCGCAGTCCAAAAAATTTGAGATGTTACTCTTCAAAAATCAAGCCACACACCTTGTCTATTTTTCTCTATATGAAGAACCCGAATTTACATTATTTTCATGTGTTATGAATGTAGTAGAAGTTGTGTGGAGGTTATAAATGGTGGGAGGTTGAATTTCAGATTTAAGATTCAACTTCTCCTTCAAAAGATCCATATCACACACCCCCAAACCCATCATGAAATCCTTAATCCCCCCATCCCCGTCGTGAGCTTTTTAATGAGAAGTCACCACCCTTTAATCGGCAGACTCGCTTGGATGGGTCTTTCATTTTTTAACTTCATTCTTAGCATTTTTCTGATAATTTGGAGGGTAAAAATTCAGGTAGCGTGGTTTGCTTTTTATTTTATCTATTAATTTCATTAATTAACCTTAATCATTTAGATAGTTTCTTTAATTCTTTGGACGTTGAAATCAATTGAAAACTGGATTAACGAAATAAGAATCAGAGTACTTGAGAATGAGTCTTGAAAATATAAGTTGTTTAATGACTTGAAAATATAAGTTGTTTAATGACTTGAAAATATAAGTTGTTTAAGGATTAGATTGTTGTAGGGAGATCAAATTGGATTGTGCACCTACTCCTAGTAATATCGTGAAGAAATTAAGCCCCGTTCGGTGTAAATAAAAATCAGATTTTAATAAAAGTTAATAGAATCTGAGTTGAAAAGTTTTAGATCCTAGTTAAAATTAATTATTGATTTTGGCTTTGACTTTTTAATTTACCTTTTTAGCTGAACTGAATAGGAGATAAATGATTTTAGAAATTTTCTAACTTAAAAGAATTGTAGTAATTAGATCAAAACTAATTGGCTTGATTTCCAAACTTGCCATGATTAATATTTTTATTTTATATCTTATAATTAAATCATAAAAAATAAAACTTGAATGATACATCCCAAAATTCATGAGGTTTCATCTGTCTAAGTGACACTCGACTCCACATCCTACAGTTGATGAATGTGGAGTTCATTTCCACGTCCATGGTACCACATATACTGATGCTAACAAAGTTGGCTCTTGTGAGTCATTAGAAAATTTATTAAATGAAGGATTATGGAAGTAGCCATTGGACGATAGCAATAACATCAAGGTGAAGGCCTCGTATCTATTTCTTTTGATTGTAGTCTTGAAAATTGTGAAGGAAAATACAATCTTCAATGATCAAACCAACACAAAGCAAGTTCCAAATAAATAGTAATAATGAAATTAATACTATGAATATACAGCAAACACTTCCCTTTCAATTATCACAAAGATTGGCACCAAAAATGGAATAAATCATATCAATAACTTAATAAGACACAAAGCAGCTCCACAAGAAGGAACCAAGAACCACAAATGACACTACCCAAAGAATCAAGTAGAGACAAACGCGCACACAGGGAGCAGGACTGTTATAAAGCAGGAAATAATCAACACAGCAAAAGGCAAAACCAGTAGCCAAGTCACCAACCAAGGTGTCGGCAAAGGTGAGGAGCGGAGGTCTTACAGAGATAACCCACGAAGGAAGGCAACAAGTTCACAAAGAAAGGAGCAACCGAAGAGTTCTCACAAAAATGGCTGAGGACAAACTGTGTATATGTGTTGTTTAATTAGGGAAAAGGCACAAATATATGCAATACACTTTACGTCTAGTATGTGGGTCAGCCCCTAAATTCATTGCTCGATCCAACTTCTTTTGAGTGTAGTTATGTCATTGGGTCGACAATATTAATTAGTCTTAATAATATGTTCCAAACAAAGCATATGATTTTAATCCGATTCAACGAGTCATCATCGCCTCGAGTTTATTTGATATCAAAATGCCTAACAAACCTCTACCTTGATACCAAAAATACTTGCAAAAGAGAAAAAACTAGTTTAGTAGTTGCACAACATGATTTCAAATAAAATTGAAACATCACATATCTTTACCTATGTTTAGAAGTTGCACTTCTAAATTATACTAGGAGAAGTACCTTAGTATCCATATCAGCGGGGTTATTAAATCTTGAGACACTACGTCTCTAATAAAATGCAAACTAACATCAATTTGTTTAGTGTGTAAATAAAACACGGAATTCTTACACGGATAAATAGCAAATTAACTATTAGAGTTTATTATCATATTGTCACTTAGAACGCCCAAATCTTCAAGTAAATCTCTAAGCTACAAAGCTTTTTTAATAGCTTCTGTGGTAGCAATATACTGAGATTTTGTGGTATATAAAGTAACTATATGTTGAAGTTGAGACCTCCAACTCACACAAGAGTCACACAAAGTAAGCACATAAAGGGAAGTAGATTTCCTAGATTTATAAACTAACCCCTCATAAAAGGTACCCTTCAAGTACTTAAGCAACCACTCTAACACTTACCAACGTTTAGGATTAGGATTAGACATGTACAGGATTAGGATTAGACATGTACCTACTTAACACACTTACAATGCAAGCCAAATCATGTCTAGTACAGACCATAAGGTGCATAACGGAGCCAATGATATTTGAATAAGGAATATTATTCATAAATTTATTTCATCATTAATAGATGATTGTTCTTTGGACAAAATGAGATGATTTCCAAGAGGCACAGAGGCATGTTGCAATTAAGCATGCTAAATTTCTTCAAAACTTTAACCAAGTAAGGAGTTTGATGCATATACAATCAAGAATTAGATATATCCCAGTTAATCTCCATACCAAATCCTCTTAGCATGTCCTAGGTCTTTCATAAGGCTGCACAAAAAAATCGCGAAACCGTAAATCGAATCGAAACTGTTGAGTTAAAACCATTGGTTCAGATCCACATGGACCCTTGGTTTCTTTTCCTTCAAATCGAACCAAACCATTTCAAAATGGTTTGGATTTTATTTTAAAAAGCCGTAAAAAATCAAACTGAACCGTTTTCAAATTTTTTAATAAAAAATAAATTTATTAACTTAAAAATTTTACAGTTTTCACTTTTCAAAAAAATAAATAAATCAATTCAGCAATACAAATTATAACCAACCTATTGAAATAATCATAGAAAGTAAATTAGGTTCATCATTATTGACCTATGATTTAATAGGTTCACAACACATGTCCTCACCCGATATCTAAATTAAACTAAAATTATTCCAAAATCATATGAAATGAAGAAAAAAACATATATTTTCAACAATCCAAATTATAATTCAACAAAACTATGTCAGCAAATCACGTCAAAATTTCAGAAACCCTAACATAAACTCTCATTTTCCTAACATTTGACACTTGTTTGCCACTGCTGAACGAATCGCCAGTCGCCTTTGCCTGTTAATCTACTAATCTCTACCTGATGCACCCCTTTTTCTCTTCTCTTTCGGTAAGTCTTAGATTTTTATTCAAGTCATTTTTCCATTGTTCTTTCTTTTATTTGTTTTTTAACTCATTATACACTTGTAACTTGTGGTTTGGATAGAAAAATGATTGTTTGTATGCCTAGATGATAATGAACTTGTTTCTGATTTGAAAAGAACGAAGGACAGAGCACACTAATTATTTGAAAATGTTAAAATTTCCTAACTGGTACTACTACATTATATTTTCATAAAGTAGTTATAGGATGAAATTCGTCAATTCCCAATAAGCTGAAACTCTATCAATCTTTGTAAATCTAAACATATCATGTTCAATTCTTATTTAACATCTCACTAGCAAAACGAAAGGAGTTTTAACCAAACTATAATAACAAAATGTAACTCTATCTTTACCTATCGCTATATGATAATATGAATGTCAAGCAAGAAAAGGTAAATAAAAATGAATAAATATGTATTTATTTTATTAACATCTTTTAATAACTAATTTTGAAAATAATTTATTCATGGATTTCATGGTAAATATGAATGTAATTTAACATTTAACATTATTAGTTTTCGTTTAAACTTATATTAACTTATGTTAAATACATCACTATAATGTCGAAAGGTAAATCGTGGATTTAAATCAAACCAAATCGCAAAATATGGTTTGGTTTGTTTTGAAAAAATTTCAAACTGCATAAAATAGTTTGAGTTAAAAATATAGCACAAACCACCACATAAAGTAACAAATACACACACTCTTTATTAGTGTTGTGGTGCAAGTCATACAAGCAATGGTCAAACTTACTCTTACTGAAACCAATAGACAACACATAAGAATCAAACATTTTATACAATTAACATAGAGATTGTTTTAGCCCACAAAGAGATTTCCTTGAAAAACATACACGGTCAGGTGTAGACTTACTTGTAAAACCTTTGAATTGATTTATAAAAAACTTTTCATCAAGATCACTATGCAAAAAAGCAATTTTGACATCAAGTTATTCAAGTTTCCAATCATAATAAGTAACAAAAGAAAGCATGACCCAAATAGTGGTATACTTAACAATTGGCAAAAAGATCTCATTATAATCTACCACTTTGTTCTGTCTGTAACCTTGACTGTTAACGTAGATTTATATCTCATAGGCTCACTCTTGGTTCTCTCCTTGATTTTATAAACTTATTTGCATCCAACTATGGATTTATCCTTAGGTATAGGAACTAAATTCCAAGTTTGATTTTTGGCAAGAGAATTCATCACTTCTCTCATGACACCTAGCCACTACTCATTTTTTACACTCCTCATAGCCTCATCATAGGCATTAAGCTCTTTATCAACTAGTTCTTAATAATTAGTATAGGCTATGGTATAATCAAACATCCTTTGACGGTTTCCTGTGTGGTCTCCTCTCTCTATCTCTACATAATTGATAATTGGTTGAAGGGTTATGTTCGATAGGGTTGCCCTCAACAACTTCTTCATCACCTTCTAACTTTATGTTCTACTGATTTTGTATATTATTCTCTACCTTGTTTGAGATAATAGGGATGTGGATACTCATATGCTTCATCTCAATGGGGGATTCTTCCTTAACAGTGTCATAGTATTCCTAACTTTCTTTGCAAGGTATTTCAGATTCATTAAATGCGTCATCATGACTTATGATTATTTTCACTCTTCTGGCTTGTGTCTTATAACCTATATCCCTTAACTTCCTCGGAGTAGCCTAAAAGAACACTTCTTAGCTCTAGATTCTAGTTTTTCCTCACTTTGATGAGAGAAAGTAGCACGGCCAAAGGTCCTAAGCATAGAATAATCAATACATTTAGCGTACTAAATCTCGTACGAAGTATCACCATTTAAAGCAACAAAAGGAGTCATATTAGTCAGACAACACACATTCATAATAGCTTCACCCCAAAAAGAATACACCAATACTTAAATCAGACATCTAACTTTAACAAGAAAAGTACGATTCATCCTTTCAACGACCCCATTTTATGGGAATTGTAAGATACAGTCCTTTGTCTAGTGATGCCAAATCATTACACAAAATTATCAAATTCAACATTGCAAAACTTGATACCATTATCAATATGCAAATATTTCACTTTCTTCCCTATTTGGTTTTCCACTTTAATTTTCCAATTTTTAACATTTCAAAAGTTTCAAATTTATCTTTCACCAAATACACCCACATACATATGGAGAAATCATCAATAATAGACAGAAAATATTTGTTACAACCAAAAGTAGGATTGCTCCTCGGACCCCACAAATCAGTATGGATATATCCTAACACTCAAGATGTCTTATGCATGCTAAGTGTAAATAACATCCTACAATATTTATTAAGCACACAATGATCACAAAATGGCATGTTAGACACTTGATCCTTACCAAACATACACTTATTGTTATGAAACATAAGTCCCTTAACATTAACATGAGCTTACCTATGTACCATTCTATGTGTGATCAGTGTCAGTGGAATTTAAACCACACATCACCATTGTTCCTAGTAGCCTTAAAGGCTTTAAGTGCTCCCTTAAACATTTTTAACACTCCATCATCAAGCAAACTAGTGAGACCTTTATGCTCTAACTCTCCCAGAAAAATTATATTCCTACGTATATGTGGAATATACCTAACTTCTTTTAGTGTGTGCACAAAATCACTGACAAATTTGATAGTCAAACTACCCATGCCAATGGTCTTATATGCAACTTCACTACATGCAACTACACGTCTATGATTAGACTCATACAAATGATCAAACTACAATATATTTTATGTAACATGAAAAGAAGCAATAGAGTCAAGAATCCATTCATGCATATGCAAGTTTATCGACAGATTTATTTTAGCTGGTTCAGTATGTAAGAGTATGTAAACCTCACTAAGTTCATCTCTTTGGACAACAACGTTTGCGCCACTGAGTTCATCACCCACTCAATCTCTTAACTTTTTTTTTCTCATTTTGACAGTTATTTATAAAATGTCATAGTTTCCCACAACTATAACATATCCTCTCCTTAGCTTTCCCATGTGACTTAGATTCACCTCTCCATTATTTCTTGCCACCACTATTTTGCCCCTCTCCACTTTTTCTTGCCACTGTTTTTGGACAATATCATGTTTGCCAACTTTTTATAAAACAGTAGCAAATAAGTGTATGATGATAGAGGTATAAGCAAGTTCGTCAAACTCATTTTCCTGATCCTCAGTTATAGTAGCAAAAAATAATTATTGATGACTTCTGAAACTTTTTGTTATGCTAAAATTCATTTCATCTTTTGTTGCTAAATAGAAAATTCGAATTTACCTTTAAAACACCCAAGTCGAAATGGTACGCAGCCATCTTAACAAATAAGACACGTAGCACATAAGCAACCTTTAAAGAATTAACCACGCAAAGAATGTCCTATAGGTCGCAGATATATACCGGTCTAAAATTTTAGGATTATCATGAGATTCAAACCTCAGTCTTAAAGGATTTTTTTAGCGGGTAAGGTGAAAGGTAACAATTCTAATCACAAAGAGCTCAATAAACAATGCAAAAATCAAACAACGATCAATATAGCTACAAAAACGATAATATCATAATTTAGGCAAATAGTCCTAAAGTACTAGAATCAAGCAATTGCAATCCTATTGGCCATCCCACATCTAGGGCTGTTAATCGATTGAAATTTGATCCGATTTCAATACGAATCCGATGAAATTATTGGGAGATGGATTTGGATATCAATCCGATAACTCAATCAAGATTCAAATCCAATAATTCATTAGCTATATAGATTAAATATGGATATAGGTCAATTTGATTCAACAACAACCTGATCCAATTTGTTATAAATAATTGAGCCGATTAAATATTTTTATGGTATGTTATTTACCACTAAAATAAATAAATGAGAAAATAAGGAAATTTAGAATAAAAATGTAATCAAATTCAAACCATAAAAAAATTATTCAATCCATGCGTACATAGTGGTTTAAAAAGCATAATGACTAGCGATGTGTGAAGCTTTTGGACTAGACAAGTCTAGACGAAGTCTAAATGTGTAAAAAAAAGGGCATTTTCTTATTTAATTTTAATTTTAAAATTTTTATCAATCTAAAATTTATTTAATAATACATACAAATTATAGTATCACATGCAATTTCAAGAGCTTAACAAAATAAATATATTTGATAAATAAGATACAGTATAATAATATTAATTGAAATATTTGGAAAGGTTTAAATTTTAATTAATTAGTAAAAGATAGAATAATGGTTAATTTAACAAAATATAAGTAACTGTTTATATAAAAGTACAATACACTAGTCAAATCAAATGTACATCACACTACAACGAAATAAAAAAATGTACTATGACCAAATCAAATGGATTCTTATCCCACATCGAAATTTATAACGAAATGCTTGTAAATGTCCTCTATAAATAATTGAGTCAATAAATGGGTTAGCAACTTTTTGTATCTTTCAATCAAATTAGCTAAAAGTTAAAAAAGTTGAAAATTTTTATAATTATTAAACCCATTTAGGAATTGGAAAAAAAAGAAAAAGAAAAAAAGAAGAAGTTAATTTCTACATTGATTTTACTTTTTCTAATATCTTTAATTTCCTATCCGTTGGATTATCGAATAGATTCCAATAATTATTTTTATCAGATCGGATTGGATATATGTAGATCCGGTCCATATCCGATTCATTTAGAGCCCCACTCACACGATGACTTACTATTGCAATAATTTAAAAGAATTTTAACCAATTTATTAGAGCGAACATATCTGTGGTCTACAACAATGAGAGATGCGAATATAATTAACGATTCAAGTCCTCATTGCAAAATCAATAGACGAACGCCACAATTGCATAGGATAAACACACGTACAAACACAGCAATTTCGATTTTCAGCCACTAATGATCGGAAATCATGAAGCAATCGTACCACGACAGGCTCTAATACTAGTTTGTGAAGTAAAACACAACATTCAACGATCAAACCAATACAAAGTAAGTTCCAAATCAATGATAATAACGGATTAATACTTTGAATATAAAGTAAACACTTCCCTTTCAATTATCACAAAGATTGGTATAAAAAATGGAGTGAAAGGGGCTCAAATCAATAACTCAATAACAAACAAAATAGCTTCACAAGAAATAACCAAGTACCACACTCAAATCACAAAGGACACCACCCAAGGAATCATGCAGAGATAGTCACGCATGGAGTTAGCAGGGCGGCAGTGAAGCAGAGAAAAATGAACGTAGCAAAAGGCCGAACTAGGTAGTCAAGCCGTCAACCAACGTGCCGACAAAGGTAAGGCACAGAGGTCGTACAAAGAGAGCCCACAAAAGAAGGCTGCAAGTTCACAAAGAAAGGAGCAGCTAAAGAGTTCTCACAAAAAAGGGGGCTAAAGACAAACCGAGTGTATGTATTGTATAATTAGGGAAAAGGCACAAATATATACAATACACTTTAGGTCTAGCATGTGGGTCGCGCCCTAATTGCAATGCTCGGTCCAATTTTTTTGGGTTTACTAGTTGTGTGTTATTGGGTCGACTATATTAAGTAGTCTCAATAATAGGTTCCAAATGATTTTAATTTGATCCGACAAGTCATTATTGCCTTGGATTTATTTGGCATCAAAATTTCCAACAGAAATTAAAATAAAATTTGACAGCACGATTGCAATATCACTTGCATGTTACATAATTGGAAAAAGGCATTTATTTAAAATATTTTCTCATAAAATATACTGGATAATGCCCAATGTAGAAGGAAATCTTTCACAGATTTCCTATTGTATAAGTGTAGCATGATTCAAATATACTGCATGCAACATTTTTTTTGCTGATTGCTACTACAATTAGGATTATTATTGTGATAATTGAATATAATAATTAAACATATTTTTAATTTAAAATAGATCTATGTAAATTCTTTTCGCCGCATTTCATTGTCCCTAATGTGGACTATTTTTTTTCATTTGCATCTTCGAGGTTTAGGTTTTAATTTATGTTAATAGGTTCTAATTGATACTTCCATAATCAAACATCTCTAGTTCTGCAGTCACTTTTTCATTTGCATGTTTAAGGTTTAATACGATATTTAACTCCTGTTTGGTTCTTATTCCTTTCTCATTAAAATGAAAAATATGACCGTTATCCATCACATCAAATCATCAAATTTGAATTTCTATTTCTTATGTGGGGCTCATAACGACTATATTTTTCATTCTCATTCTTCCAAAAATGAGAAATAAACGGAGACTTATGTTTTGATTTGAATATAGCTACATTGAACGTCTTATTCAAGACATTTTTTTGATATCATTCCAGGGTCACATGAATACAATTCAAATGGTTCCTCAATCAAAATCAGTTGTGAACTTGACATCATGCCACTAGCTATCATGGTTGGCATCATGAAAAGTGTTCAACCCACGAACGTGAATATAACTGATGGAACAACGAAGAGCATCGGAGAGTGCATGGCCATGTTCGCACGTCACGTCACCCTGCAAGCAACTAAAGAGTTTATTGAAGTGAGTCACATTACTCTCAATGTACAAGATGTGATTGACGTCATGAAGGTATTACAATTAGATAACTACATGGATAAAACTCTTTGTACATGGGCGATTACATGCTCGTGCCCACGGGCCCACCTCGCCCCCTCACATGGGCGAGGTCCCACAGCGGGGCCCACGTCTGGGTCCTGCCCCTGATGTGAGGGGTCGGGTGAGACCGTGTACATGGGCGTGTAAACGCTTGTGTACGAGAAGCACGGTCCTAACTACAGAGCGCCATTCATTTTTCTCTTCAACAAGTTATGCAAATGGAAAAGTGTTTAGGGTGTGTTTGTCACCCATTATTTGGGAAGAATGTATTATGGAATAGTGATTGATGTTAAAATGTGTGGTTAAAAAAGAAGGAATTTTTTTATTTACGTATAATATTATTTTAATGAAAATGTGTGGTTGAAAATGAGTACTGTAGAAAAAATAATGGGAAAAGATGGGAGAAAATGGATAATAAACAAGGGCTTAATATATGCAATATTAGTTATAATGTAAAAATTGTTTTAATATGGGAGAAAATGGATGACAAACGTGCCTTTAATATTTTAATTACTTATGCAATATTAGTAGAAACTTAGAGTGGGGAATGTTGTTTATTATTATACAAGATGTTTCAGAAATTTGCTTATAATGTAAAAATTGTTTCAATTATATTGTGAGTTACTCGGCCTGTGTTTTGAAACAAAATTATAAAAGCTTTAAAGCTTGTATTATTACTTTTTTGGTTAATGTTTAATTTGAGATTGAATTTCATAAACTAGTTTTTAGCCACTTGTAGATGTAAAGGTCTCTTTTAGATAAAATATTTTCAAAGCAACAAAGACATTGTTAAATGATGACGTAGTTTAAAATATACGGCTCAAGTTTGTTTTATATAAAAGTCAGAATTTTAATAGATTTTAATAAAAGTTGAAAGAATGTGTGGTAGAAAATTTTGTGGGTCCCACGAAATATACAATTAAAATTAATTATTCACTTCAATTTAAATTTTAATTCAATTTTATAACTAAAGCAAATAGGGACATAATATATTGTAAATAATATTATGCTTATTTAATAAAACAATAAATCACATAAAACTATTTAATATTGGGTAAAATGTTCAAAAATAATGATGGTAATGGGCTCATGCCAGCTCGAGAGAGCTCAACCAGTGAGCGGATTCGCTCGCTCCACTAGAAGTGGGTTAATAATCCAAATGGTCGTTGAACTTTACAAAAAGTTTTTACCAGATCACTAAACTTTAAAAATCACCCAAGTTATCACTACACTTTGCAAAAGATTTATATAAGGTTATTGAATTTCAAAAATCACACTGAACTTTTCAAAATGCTTTCACGGAGTCGGTGAACTTTACAAAAACTTTCGTAGGGTCATCGAATCCCTGTGAAAGTTTTTACAAAATTCAGTGACTCTTTGAAAATTTTTTGTAAAGTGTAGTGATCTCCTGAAAACCTTTTACAAAATTCAAGGATAACTTGAATGATTTTTAAAGTTCAGTGACTCCATAAAAACTTTTTGTAAAGTTTAGTGACCATTTGAATTATTAACTCACCAAAAGCCTATGGGCTGAGTTGAACTCGATAAATAAAATTCATGGGTTTTGTGAGCCTACTCTATTTTCCTTATTTAATTATGTTAAACTTCTATTCTATTTTATATTTAAATTTTTCACACACACACAGATATATATATATATATATGATCTCCTAAGCAGTGATGCTTAACTTATATTATGCACCGATGATATGTCACATTATTAATTGAAAAATAAGTTAATGGCGGGTTCTGTGAATTTAATTATTCGTCAAATTGGTGTGCCATTTCACTGGTGTTTAGCTTCATCGGTGCTATATATATATATATATATATATATATATATATATATAGAGAGAGAGAGAGAGAGAGAGAGAGAGAGAGAGAGAGAGAGTAATGAATACCTAGACTTGTTCCACAATGAGCCCATGAGGGGAGACGAGCTTGGTAAGTAAAAACTTGTGGACTTCGTGAACCGGCTCGTATGGCTGCCTTTTCCTTATTTTCTTTTTAATTAGTAATTACATTTAATTTACTATTCTTTTTATCTTGTATAGTCATTTTTTTCCTGCAAATTTTTTTTTTGAATTGTCTTAGAAAAATAAGAAAAATCTCACGAGCTAGCTAACCCATTAGTCATGGGCAAGGTCCGAAGACCAAGATGTATTTGGTTCATTGGTCAATAATCAGAACAAGCCTTATCACGTTGCACACCTCTGATCATTCTAAATATAAATAACACATGCTTAACATATGAAATCAATAGAATAATACACGAAGTCAACAATATTCCAGTCTCAACATCTATCCAACTCTATGAATTAAAATGACGCTTAAAATTTTAAAATACGAAAACAATGTCCTTTACAATGAAATCTAAATATTTGTAATTATTTTCTTTACTCTTTCCATCCAAACATCATCACCATCATTTTTGAACTCCACAGCCATGCATCAATTACATCAAGGTTGGAATTTTTTAAAGAGCGAATAAATTTAGAGGGTGTTTGGGAGACATTTTTATGTAAAAATACATTTTTGAATAGTAAATTGATGGAAAATATGTGGTTGAAAAATAAGGAGAAATTTTTTATTTATGTGTATAATTATTTTAATAAAGAATGTGTGATTAAAAATAAGAGAGAAAACTGCATTTTGAAAAAATGGGTACCAAACAAGATAGATTGCAACGATTTAACATAAGTTTAGAAGGAAAGAATATTGAATCCCCACAAGTATAAACATAGTGGATCGAAAGATAACTATAATTTATACACTTTTCTTGACTTTTTAATGAGATCATTTTGTGACGTTTCGAATAATTTGGAGTCGTGTTGTATTGAATTTTCTTAGATTTTTTTTAAGGCAAAGCCCTGACTTGAAACACATTGGTGATTAAACGAGTGAAAGAACATGGCTAAAATGATGATATTGGAGGTTATTTGTATAATAACTATACCATTGAAATATTGTTTGGCCAAAAATTCGATAGGACAAAAATGCCAACAAATGAAAAAAAAAAAAAGGAAAAAATATTTTAGAGTAATAAAATGATGCATCGTTAAAACCTTGTCAATAAAATTCGGTGGGACAAAACTTGATCGAAGGAAAAAGAGTGTAACTTCTCAATAAGTGAAAATTATTGTATCAATTAATCCATGTTTTTTATGTCAATATCTTCAATATTGCAATTTTTGGTGAAGTATGTCTCATATTATCTTGTACGGTCTTCAAATAATATCGTTTTCATAAGAGGTATTTTATTAACCTTTGATGATTGTAGTACCATGATGATTTGAAAAATAACTCTTGTTGATTTCTTCAAGAGTCTTTTTTATATCAAAGTATTATTTTGAGGATAAATGTCTTTTAGGTTGAGGATAAATGTCTTTTAGTTTAAGGACATCATTATATAAAAAATGCCTTATTAAAAATTTATTACGAAAAACCATGGGAGAAAATCTTAATTAAAGAAAAAGAGTACATTATTATTTTTAGTACGTTATAAAAGTTGTCTCATTAAAAACTTTGCCAGGAAAATCCTATTGAACAAAACTTTGGTCCAGGGGGAAAAAGTACAACATGTATTTAGTCCCTCTTGACACTATAACAAAAATTGCCTTTTGCAAAAAAAGTTGCAAAAAATCGATGCAAACCTCGCTGTTTCCATAGAGTGAAGGATACGGCAATATTTTTTTTTTTGTTGCAGAAAGCTTTTTTTTGCAGCATTTTTTTCGCATTGCGAAAAACCTTTTTGCCACTTTTTTACGCCTTGTGAATAACCTTTTTGTAGTGTTTTTTCGTGTTGCGAATAACCTTTTTGCAACATTTTTATTTGTTGTGAATATCTTTTTCACAACATTTTCTTCATGTTGTGAATAACTTTATGCAACGTTTTAAGTTATAAATAACTTTTTAACAGCGCTTTTTTGAGCGTTATCTATGATTTTTCCTTATTTTTTGTAACTTTTTTCAAATGTTGCTGTAGGTTATTTTACATTTTTTGGCAAAATTTTCATTTTTTTATTTGTACAGTGATTTACATATATCAACCACAAAATATAATAGAAGATAACTATATCAAATAACTTCAATAATCATTATTAATTGAACTCCAAAATGTAACAATATTCGTACAAAATCCAGATCCAAAATTCCAAAACACCTAAAAATCCAATACAAAATAATAATAATAATAAAAAAAATAAAAAACCACAAACTAAGTAATTAGTAAAATTACCCGCATCAGCCTCTTTAATTTTCTTCTCAGCAATCTTTGATACAAGCTGTGCCTTTAGTATCGGTCCTGGCCTACGAAAAAAGAAGATAAAGATAGATACCAGGAAATCATTCATAACTCATCACAAATAACCAGAAAACTTGAATGAACAAATGTTTCTGTGTGTGCAGGATCCCATTGTCCAAAATGACCACTTCAAAACCTTAGAAATGAGTATAGTTTTATGTTCAAAGAAGTTATCACGTAATGCTTTCTACAAAAGAAAAAAGGAATAGGGAATGTCTAGTAAAATTCCCCATTAAATAATTCCCCAACAGCAATCTGTTTGAATTTTGAGCTTACAACAAAAATATTACAGAGATCACAGCTGGTTAATATTGAATCCAATTTTCCGAAAATGGGGAGAGCGTGAGAACAAGAATACCAAAAAGTTTTCATAGAAAATCAATGTTACAGGTAGAAGAAGACGACTTCCTCAAAAAATACAGCCAAGGTTATTAAATCTAATGCAATTTTATCCAAGAACCAAACCAAGCTCATTAAATCCAATATTGCTTCAATCAAGAACCGATCCAAGCTTATTAAACTTCCTTCTGATTCTGCTAAGAACAAAACCAAGCCTATTAAAACCACCTCTGATTCCATTAAAGATCCTACGACCACTATCAAATCCCAGCTCAAGAAGCTAGGAAGTTAGAATCTCAACATTATATGGCTTTACATTAATTTGACATGGTCATGTAGGAATCTAGCAAGTTAGGTACACAAGGATATCAACCATACGCCTAGAACAGGGTAGAAACATCTGTAAAATGAATAAGTTCTATAATAACAAGTACATAGGAGTAAAATCTTATCCTAAATTAAGAAGAAAATAGAGATTAAGTACCTCAAGTTAGGAGCTTCATATCCTGCATAGATCAAACCAAATGAGAAAAATAAGAATGTAAAAATAAAAGTAAATATTTATTTCTATAATATCCACCCCCGCCTCTTACAGTAAACCTATATCCCCTTTTAGTTTCTGAAAATTAGCCAAAAGACTGTGTGAAAACTATATTCTAATTAAGTACAGCTTCCCTTAGGGTGAAGAGATTAAGATCCATCTTTTAAACAAACATAATCAAACTTTCCGGGAGTAGATTTAGCTCTTGAATAGAAGGGAGGCTTCTTTAATTTGAGCCACAAAAAGAGAGAATTGTTTTTGCTCTCGTAATAAATAAAATATAGAAAGGAACTTGCTTCACGTAATGCTAATCATCATCCTCGCTTCAGTTCTCAAATACTTGGATCACCTTCAATCGGTTTCTTTATTTAAAGGAAGATAAGTAAATGAAAAAAAAAAGTGTGAAATGATTTTAAATAAGAAAAACAATTTTGCTAGAGGCATGACAATATTCAAGTCGCATATGCAAGATGAGTAGCTTGAAAGCAACTAGCTTGGCATCTAAAAAAAATGTTTGTTAACTTCTAAGCCCAAGAAAAAACAGAACATGAATAGAAGTTAAGATGCCTTAAAAATCATTAATACTATATTCAGCAGTAAAGATACAAGCTTTGCAACACCAAAATCCCATAATAATGAAAATAAACAAAACCTTTCCTACTAGGCTGTGAAATTATAATTACGAGTGTATTATTTTTCATTTAGCCTGCAAACAAACAACACTTAAATAAGAAAACCCAATTGAAATATGCAACAAAAATGAAATCTTGTTGTGATAATAAACCATTTTATTATACACAAACCTAGGCCAAATGAAACTCTACCAAATGGAACCTAGAACTGACACACACATTCAAAAATATAAATAATTTATACCACTTGTATTTAGTAAAAAATGAAAAATAATATAAAAACTCTACAGAAGGAACAATAAATCAACACAAGATAGAAACTTTAAAATACCCACAATCAAATATTTAAGAAAATACGTACCAGATCATCAAAGACCAGAATAGCAGAAAGCTTGGAATTCGCAGTGCCCGAAATATAGCATTTGACGCCTCCAAGCTATTGTGGCTATAGTTCAAAAAAATAGGTATGTAAAAGTGAGAAATTATTTCCTTTATTGGGCCAAAGAAAGAGAATGGATGAGTTTTAGCAAGAGAGATGGAGGGTGTGATGGAGGCAGTGCGCATGTGAGGTTAGGGGTTCAATTTGTGGTGTATAAAGTGGGCAATTGTTTGAGAGAGGAAAAATGAAAATTTTGGATTGTAGTGAAATTTTAAGAGGGGATTAAAATTTTTAAAGGGGAATATTATTTACCAATGGATTAGTAACCCAATTTTAGACTTTTGACAACGTTTTTTGAATATTGCAAAAAATTATATTTTGCAACACTAAAAAAAGTAGCAAAATATGGAAAAAGTTGCAAAAAGTTAGGCTGTTTGCAATGTTTTTTGATCGTTGCAAAAGAATACTTTTTGCAATGCTCAAAAACGTTGCAAAATAAGGTATTTTGAAATATTTTTTAAACTTTGCAAAATTAGACTTTTTGCAACGTTCAGAAAATATTGTAAAAGAATAAAACTTTTCATCATGTTCAAAAAAGTTGCGAAAGAAACATTGGCAATATTTATTTTAAAAATATTGTCAAAACTCAATTACATTAACTAATTGCAACATTCACTTATTAAAATGTTGCAATAGATCTATTTAGCAACACTTAACTATCGAATATTTTCATTTATGTGTTGCAAATGACCATTTTTGGTGTAGTGTGGTAATATCAGTTGAATTACATTTCAAGCATATTAAATCCTCCAGGGATAACATTAATAGTCTTTAGATGATTTGACTATCATGTATTTCTAATTTCATGCATTGTCAAGATATCATGATATGGACTCGTAATTTTATCCACAACGATCTTTACGAAATTCACTATGTTAAGAGTCGTACATTATATATTGCAGCTTCATTTTTTTTTCGCACAAGTATATACTTTTAGATGTTCGGACTGCAGGTTCAAAAACTTTAGATTTCTCTAATAAATTCGTTACTAGGATCCTGCCATTTTATTTGGCCAATCATTACTTCGATCAATGACAAATTCATTTCGATATCCTTGCTATTCATAATATGATGTAGTAAATCACGTACAAAAGTGTTATCGACAGTTTTTCTTTTCGATTATATTTATTTCTCCATAATGACATAAACCTATTGAGTATCTTAATCTTCAACATATTCTCGGGTTTTATAATTTGTTATATCTAAATACTTATGAAAAGTATGTCTCCTTAATGAGACTATCTTTGTTAATTGCTCTATTTTCATTTGGCAACTTTTATATTATAATCGATTATTATCGTGCTTCAAGTGTACTATCAAATATCATATTAATTGATTATCCTCTAGGACATTAATTAGAGTAGGAACATTTAAAGATGATGGAGATATTATTGATATCTTTGATCAATAAATGCATCTAAATAATAATCTTTCGAACATCTAGTTCAAATTATCATTTACTAGGATTTAGATAATGATACATTTCTACATTATTTCCAACTTCTTAATTCATTCCCCTAATGTTGGAAGCATTGTCCAATCAAATTGACATTCATTTTTTCAGCGTTATAAAATATCACCTATTTGGGATAAAGGTTCAAACAACGCATTTATTCTTAACATTCGTTATTTTCCATCGTAATGCATTGTGGTTGATCAATTTTACATATACCGCACTATCAAAATAATTAGATAAAAAAATTAGGTCATGATCATAAGCCAAGTTATAATCGAGAGAACTATGATATTGACATGATGCGTAGTAACAAAAAAGAAAAAGAAAAAGGAAGTACGTTATTTTCAATAGTAATAGTTAAAAATATCAAACGAGGACACTTAACAATTAATTGTGTTAAAACCATTCAAAAGTTTAGGATGTAGATTCACTAACATTAACAAGAAAAACCATCTTTCTGTATAATCTGAAAATTATGCTCATAATTTGAGTTAAATTTTGCAAATTTCAAGTTGTGAACGCCATGCAATTATTTAGTATTTGTTCAAATCTATTAGATACAAATAATATTTAGATGGTCAACTGGAGGATGATGGAGCCCCATTTATCATCCTAATTAATTTTTTTCAAAAATATTTGGAATTCAATCCCTATTTTAGTTAGTGATGATTAATAAATTTTTATACGAAAGAGAATAAATATTATATAGGATTTCACTGGATTGAAGAATATTCTCGCTTTTCATTGAGTATCAATTTGAATTTTTAATTTTACATTATTATTGATCAAGTGATGGTATAACTGGTCATACCGAACAATAAAAGTCAAATTGAACTTATGGTTCATTATAAGATATAATTCAATTATTTAATTTTGAAGAAATAATCAATATCAATATGACATGTTTATATGTTTTCCTTTAAGAAAAAACACGAATTCAAATGATATATTTTTCGAAATATGTGCTACTTTGGGAGTAGTTTGTATTTTATTATTGTTTTTTAAAGTACAATATATCAATATTTTTCTAGAATATTGAATTATAATTCATACTAATCATTCATACTAATCAAGAGTGATAAATTAATATTCTTCTTAAATATTAATAATATAGAAATTTAATTTCCTTTAAAAATTACAATCCAATATTGAGTTGTTTGATTTATGATTTTTAAGGAATGCAATGAGACATATATTATTTGAGATGTGTGCTAGTTCGAGAACATACTATTTTTTATTATTGCTTCTTCAAGAGCAATAAATCAATATTTTTTAAAATATTGAAATTATAATTTACGCTCTTCACAAGCAAGTAAAATTTAAATAAAATATATATAAATAATACTGTGATATTTGAGGAACAACAATATTTTTAATAGGCAAATCCATGAGTAATATTATTCTGGAATATTAATAATATCGTGCTATTTCAGTAGCAAAAAAAAAAAACTATTATTTAAAAATATTAACTCTTCAGGAGTACATTTTATAACAAAAATACTAATATTTACAGAGTCATACTTCTTCAAGAGCCAACATGATATATTATAAATTTGAAATTTATACAAGAATATAAAGTTACTAATCAAGTTAAAAACGTAAATAGTATTTAATAATAATTATAAATATATATATTCCGCATGCATAGACCAAAGAACACGTGCATGAGACGTATATAAGAGCATAATAATTATTTCAATTTAATAATTATTATTATGCTACCAATCTGAGGGGCACTTTTAAAATTGGCTTGGTCAAACTATCCAATTTCACTTTGACTATTGAACAAATGAATATTTTCAAAATGGTCTCTTGATTGTTAAAAGACAAATATGCCCTTAAATATGTTATGCAATTACAAAATTTTGTTTTGACAATACTACCATTATAGTTAACAAGTGAAAATCAAATACTTAACACTTAAAACTTCAAAATCAGATAACTTTTATTAATTGTTTATTCCAACACAGATAATATTTCTCCCATCTCTCATTTGCTTCAACATTAAAATATCATAAATTTATTGAAGCTGAACAAGGAAACATTTTTTTTATATTAATACTTCGATACGATAAGTATATTTACGTATGTTTAATTTCGTTTTTGTTAGATAGTATAGTTTTAATCGATACATCTTATTTCGGCATAGATATTAATGTAGAAGTTTTTTTTAATAGATCTATAATTTTTTAAGCATGAACAAGGAAAAAAAATTATCTATACGTTGAGACCGACCGGACATAACAACTGGCCGTAACAATTGATGGTAAACAACCAGAAGAGCCTGCTGTATTTCATTCTTTTAAAATAAATTTTACCCATTGGATTGAGCCAAATTTTTGACTATTTTTTCTTAAAATTAAAATTTTTGTTTCGTTATGTAGATATAATTGTAATCCCGATTTGTTTCTTTAGTGATTTCAAATTGGATGAAAATGATTGATAGGTATGGAAATGGACGAGTGATATACGTTGTGGTATCCCAATTTTTATAATAGAGAGTACATCCTACGCGAGAATGTACCATATTTACAAACTAAGCTGAATGTCGATCCCTCTCAGTACGATATGAAACTGAGATTTCTATTCAATAGGCATTCATCCATTCTGATTTTACTTATAAATGTTACTTCTAATACTGATGTAAATTATCTATTAAAATTGAACCAAATGCACACAATTCTGACTTCTCTTTACGTGACTTTATTAAGAAATGATGTTGCCAAAGATGAACACAAAAATTCAGATGAAACGGATAATAATGCTAATGATTTTTGGGATACAGCGGAAATTGCTTGTGAGGATGATGTGGTCATTCCTAAGACAGTTGCTCTGTATAGTGATCTCATAATTATGCACAAAATTCTATCAGCAGTTCGAGAAAACGAGAAAGAAAATGAATTTACAAATGAGGATTTGATTGCTTTATCCAATCATAGACATGAGCGGGGTGGAAGCTCAGGCGTTGGATCAAGTGGACAGTCCTCTGATTCTTTGCGTGTGGTTCCCAATGATAAGGATTTACATGTCAAGCAACTACTTGGCACTGGATGGCATTAAAACACAACTTCGAGTTCAATTAAAGGAATCAAATAAGTCATTGTTGATGATTGTTTGTATCGACGACAGTTGCCTTTGGCGCTTGCAGTGACTAAGATGGACACAAATAAGTTCTTTATGGTTTGCAAGTATACATGAAACATATTTATGAAGTGGAAATTCATCAAAACGATCACAAGCAAACTCGAGCATGGTTTTATTGGTCGACATGTAATGCACAAATATCACGATTCATAGACAATCTGCAGACCTTTGGAAATTATTAACGATGTCTTTCGAGAGTACGGAGTGATCATGAGCCACCAGAAGGCTTGAAAAGCCAAAGAATGCACATTTGAGAATTTAATGGGATCGACCGGGGCAAGTTATGCTAAATTAGTCAGGTATTGCCATAACATGGAGAAAACTAATCTTGGTTCGACATTTTTTATTGAGACGAAATGTGAAAATTGCTTTAAGTTTTTATTCATGATTTTTGGACAATGCATTCTGAGATTTCGAAATGCGATGCGACCTTTAATTCTAGTCCATGGTACACTTTGAAAGCTAGATATCTAGATAAGTTGATTATTACTACAGTTAAGATACCAACATCTAACTTTATCCTATTGCATTTGACATAGTCGATAGCGAGAATGATCTGTTGATGCGTTGGTTCTTTACAAAGATGGGGGAAGTGATCGGAAAGTCAAGGTATAGGAAATTCGTTAACTTAAAATCACGGTATCTTCATGTTGGATCATCAAAAAATACATGAATTATAGTGGAAGCGTATTTGAATCAGACATGGTTAATGCAACGATTGAATTTCGTTGTTTAGTCTTCCAAATCTACACGCAGTCTCCTTTTCTCTCTGTGATAGGATGCAGAAGGGAATGAAGTACGTGTGATCTGGGGACCATAACCTTATTTATATAACGATGTCATTTGACCTAATTCAGCCTATCATAGAATTAGGGACTTGGGCCCGGTCACTACACATATATAAATCCACACTTTAATTGGATACATAACGGCCCAAAATCGAAGCCTTATTAGATCACTTTTAATTGGGCTTAACCAAATTTGATAGCCTTTAATTAAGCACACAATTATTCACACATATAAGCCCATCAATTGAATAAAAATCCTTACAATCTCCCACTTGGGCTATATGTATTACCTTATAATTGTGCATTAACATAACCTTATGAGTACTCAGAATTTTGCTATCATTACTAAATGCATCCTCAAACAATCCCGTCCATCACAATATGAAGATCAAAGCGACTTTCGCTACTTTCATGTAGCTAAACCCATCAATGGTCACGTATATCGATATAACTGAATGCCATGGATCAATCATGGATGTATAGCATGAAAATTACATGTGATGTGATCTGTAACATGCCTATTTCCAATTGGTCCACCTTAATACCTTAGTGAGATCATTTTAAATAAGTTCAGAGATAATAAACCAAATAACTGAAAATAACTTTAACAATAAACCATATCCAAAATAATAGTGCATGTGTCCAGTATGAAAAGCAAAAATACAAACTCCCACTGAAACTAAATATCCTCAAGAGACATTACACCAATATGAGTAGTGTGCTCATGAAAGACCTTGGGTATCAATCCCTTAGTAAGGGGATCTGCAACCATGATTTTTGTCCCAATATGCTCTATTAACACCTGTCCACTCTGAACTCTTTCTTTAACAACCATGAACTTGATCTCTATATATTTTGACTTCTCGAGCTCCTACTGTTATTCGAATACAGCACTACTGATTTATTGTCACAAAATATCTTAAGTGGTCTTTCTATGTTGTCCACAATGCGCAGCCCAGTGACAAAATTACGCAGCCGTATTCCACGATTTGATGCCTTATAACACGCTATAAACTCCGCTGCCATGGTGGAAGTAGCTATGAGTGTCTGCTTAGCACTCTTCTAGGAAACAACACCTCCAGCAAATAAGTAAATATAGCTTGAAGTGGATCTCCTGCTATCTTGGCATCCTGCGAAATTGAAATCAGAATAACCGACGATCTCCAACTGATCCGATCTTTTGTATGTAAGCATGTAGTCTGTTGTTCTCTGTAAATACCGCATGACCCATTGGCTGCTTTCCAATGATCCATTCTCGGGGTACTTAAATATCTCCCTAGCATCCCAACAATATACGCTATATCCGAATGTGTACAAACTTGAGCATACATCAGATCCCCTATAGCTGAGGAATAAGGAATCTTTTGAATTTCTTTAATTTCAAAGTCGTTATTAAGGCACTGACGAAAACTAAACTTGTCTCCTTTAGCCACGTCACCTAGTTTACAATCTTGCATGACATATCTTTTAAGTACCTTTTAGATATAACACTTTTGTGATAATCCAAGAATACCTCGGGAACAATCTCGATGTATCTGAATTTCTAATACAAAATAGACGTCACCAAGATCTTTCATCTCAAAATTCTTTGCTAGAAATCTCTTGGTTTCAATATGTCATCGACATATAAAATTAGAAAAATATACTTGCTCCCACTGAACTTGTGGTATATACAATTATTGATCAAATTCATCTTAAAACCAAATGAGATGATCACTTGATGAAACTTGTAATACCATTGACGAGACGCCTGTTTGAGTCCATAGATGAATTTCTTTAATTTACAAATCATATGCTTTGCATCATCTGATACAAAATTTTCTGGTTGTACCATATAAATTGTTTCATTAATGTCACCATTGAGAAACGTTGTTTTAACATCCATTTGATGTAACTCAAGATCGAAATGCGCTACCAATGCCATTATAGTCTTGAAAGAGTCTTTCGAAGAAATCGAAGAGAAAGTCTCTTTATAATCGATGCCTTCTTTCTCTGTAAAACCCTTTGAGACAAGACGAGCCTTTTACCTCTCTACATCACCCTTCGAATCCCTCTTGGTCTTAAATATCCATTTGCAACCAATGGGTTTCGCACCTTTAGGTAATGGAACGAGGTTCCATACGTCATTGTCCTTCATGGACTTTATCTCCTCATTTATGGCATTGAGCCACTTTTGATAGTTAGAACTTTCCATGGCTTAACGAAAGTTAATCGGATCATCTATCACCATTCTAATGTCAACTCATGTTCTTGGAAAAATACGACGTAATCATCCGAAATCGCACTTCTCCTCTCTCTAGTGGATCTTCTTAATGGCATTGACTCTTAAGGCTGGAGAATTTGTTTTTCTGGAACAATCTGTTGACCTTGAGAGGGAGATATGACATTGTCTTGATCCGGAGTTGCTTCTTGAGCAATGTCAAGGATAGAAACCTGATCAATGTCAATGGCAATTGGAAGAATTTTAACATATTCCCCTTTAAAGACAAAGCCTGTAACCCTTTCTCCCCCTACAAACTAAACATCCTCAAAGAACCAAGCATTTCCTATCTTGAAAATTACCTTAGTTTTGGGATCATAAAACTTGTAACCCCTGGATCTTTCAGAATATCCAATAAAATATCAACTGATGGTCCTTGTGTCCAGTTTCTTTTCATTTGACTTATAGAGCCTTGCCTCAGCTGGATACCCCCAAATATGTATATGCTACAAACTAGGCTTTTTGTTCGTCCAAAGCTCATAAGGGGTTTTATCAGTGGCCTTAGTTGGAACTTTGTTGAGTATATATGCTGTGGTCTTATGCTTCATCCTAGAGAGATTCTGGTAAGGTAGAATGACTAATCATACTTCTCACCACATCCTTAACCGTTCTATTTCATCTCTCAGTAAATCTTGAAAAGTCGTCTATGAATATTATAAAATATTGTTGACCGTTCCAAGAACCCGTAGGGAATGATCCACAAGTATCCGTATGTATAAGTTCTAAGATGTCTGAAGTCCTATTGGCTTAAATTCTCCCTTTATTGGTTTGTTTTCCCTTTATACAGTTGATACACAAATTATAATCTGTGAAGTCAAGAGGGTCAAAAATCCCGTCAGACACAAGTCTCTCAATTCTCCTTTTGGAGATGTGACCTAATCTCTTGTGCCACAATGAGGCAGAATTCTCGTCGGTTAATTTTCGTTTTACGCCTCGAGTACTTACATGCAAAGATTTATTAAATAAGCAATTGTATCAATTGAATAAAGATTATCATAACCTGATAAAGAACCGGAACCAATCAATTTTGAATCATGAAACAAACTAAATTTTCCATTTTCAAATGAACAAGAACAACCAAATTTGTCCAAAACAAAAATAGAAATCAAATTATGTCTAAAAGACTGTACAATAAATTTCTCATCAAGATCCAAATAGAAACCAGTATTTAACAATAATCTAAATTTTCATATTGCATCTACTTCCACCTTCTTACCATCGCCAACATAGATGTATCTTTCACCATCATTTGATTTTTGGCAACTCAGGCAACCCTGCATAGACATACTGATGTGAGTTGTTGCACCAAAATCTATCCACCATGTATGTCTAGGTACCGAAGTTAAATTAACCTCAAAACAAACCAAATGGAGAAGAATACCTTTCTTTACACGCTATGCGTGGTAATTGGTGTAATTTTTCTTCTTATGACCTGCAGCTCCATAGAAGAAACAACCACCTTTAGTTGTTCCTTATGCTATTTCTTTTACGATGTTGTACCTGCAGCTTCCTTATTAATCTTCCTTTTCTTGTTCCTTTTGTCCTTAGAGGTGGTGGCTAAATGAGCACTTTCTGTCTTCTCATGCTTCAATCTTTCCTCTTTCTGGACACAGTGTGAGATGAGCTCATTAAGGGTCTATGAGTCCTTTTGACAGTTGTAGCTCAACTTAAATTGATTGAAATGTGCTGGAAGGGATATCAGAACCAAGTGCCCCAACAAGTCTTCAGATAAATCCAACTTGAGTGCCTTTAGTTTTGAAGCAATGTGAGACATTTTCATAATATACTCCCGAATGTTTCCTTTCCCTTTATACCTCATTGAGAAAAGGTTTTGTCAAAAGTGTACTTGTTTCAGTATTTTCTTTATTGGCAAATCTCTTCTCAAAATCCTCAAGAAAACCCTTAGCTGTAGTCACCTTATCGAACATAGTACCCCGAAATGCTTCTGGAATAGCATGCTTCATGACCATTAAGCTTATGCAGTTCGATCGTTCCCATTTTTTCATCTCCCTCTTGTTATCAGAGGTACTCTTATAAGTAAGTGCAGCAGGTTGATCGACCCGTAAAGTAAGGTCCAAGTTCATGACTCCGAGAACAATCATCACGTTCTCTTGCCATGCCTTAAAATTTGTGTCATTAAGCATTGAAATTGAATTGATGCTAGCAGAGATATTATCAGCAGAACCTGAAACAGAGTTAGAGAATGATTATTACGAATAGCTCACATGAATATCTTTAATATGCAAATAATAATAATCTTAAATAATGGTAGGGCCCATCGCAAGATACCTAACACAACATCAATATCTAGTCTTTGGATAGAAATATTGACTTGTAAGTGGTAATCTTGGCGTAGTGATCAAAAATTGACAATAAAACAATGTGTCAATCAATAAATCTTTTTTTGGACCGATTTATTAACCACACATTAAACCAAATAATCGTCACATGTTTATCACCACAGGTGCACGTATATTCGGCTAAATATTGACCTTCCTTTAGGCCGATCAATATTCTCATGAATAACACATGCACAAACACCTTTTAATATTCTAAGTTAATTAATTTTCACAAGAGAGGTTGCTTAGGAAACATGTTTCAGCCGTGCCAGTCGTCGGAATACCAATTTTTTTTTTTAACTTCATAAATCTGTAACTTTAAATGTGAATCCAAAACCAAAAAATTCATAATCTGAAATTTTCTTCATCTATTAATCCATATTATGGAAGACAACCATAAAAAATTCATAAAATTTTTCAAATTCAACATGTAAATCCAAAAATTGTCAAATTTGAAAACTTAAAAGATTATTGCAAGAACCAAATAAAATATTTGATTTTCAATGATTCAACATGAAAAGGTTCTGATACCACTTGTAGGAAATTCGTTACCTTAAAATCACTGAATCTTCATGTTGGATCATCAAGAAATACATGAAATATAGCAGAAGCGTACCTGAATCAGACATGGTTAATGCAATGACTGAATTTCGCGGTTTAGTCTTCCAATTCTACGCACAGTCTCCTTTTCTCTCTATGATGGGATGCAGAAGAGAATAAACAAAATACGTACGTGTGATCTGCCTAATTCGGCCCATCATAGAATTAGGGACTTGGACTCGGTCTCTACACATATATAAATCCACACTTTAATTGGATGCATAACGGTCAAAAATCGAAGTCTTATTAGATCACATTTAAATGGGCTTAACCGAATTTGATAACCTTTAATTTAACACACAATTATTCACATATATAAGCCATTGATTGATTAAAAATCCTTACACGAGGACCTTGCCTTTGTAACTGATCGAAAACTGTCTATAATAAATGGTATCGCTGAAATTTTTTTCGAGGCACATTATGTGTGTTGCATGTACCATATACAAAGCAATCTGAAGACTAGATATAGGGGCAAAAGCATTGTTTCACTGTTTAGGAAAGTGGCTGAAACTTACAATGTTGAGAAGTTTAATAAGTTCATGAACGAAATAGGAAGTAAATCATTCTTGGCATGGCATTATCTAACAAAAAAAGAGATTGAACATTGGGCGCGATCATATTTTTCAAGACGCTAATACAATATGATGACGTCGAATAATGCGAAGTCTCTCAATGCACTATTCAAAAAGGATCGAGAGTTACCAATTCTCACAATGATTGAAAATATTCATAACAAGCTGCAGTGGTGGTTTCACGACTGACGTACAAAATCATAGAGTTACACGAGCGTGTTAGTCCCAACTCAAAAGGATAAACTCTTCAATGATAAAGTCGAATGTGGAACCACTGGATGAGTCGCGTTTCTCCCTGAAATGTGCATATAATACGACATACATGGACTTCACTGATAACATATTCAGTTGCAGTCGATTTTTGTTAAGAGAGTTTGACATATGAGTATGCAATTATAGTGGCTATGTATCGAGGCTTTGCAACGAGAACATTATGCTCTCCTTATTACACGACAGATTCTTAGAGAGCAATATATGTTGAGATTATATTTCTTCTACCGAATGAAGTCGAGTGGGATGTTTTCGATCATATTCTCCAACTTAATACATTGTTGCCACCACAAATTGAACCGTGTGGTCCTGGACATCCATGTACATCTAGAATACCATTTATTAGAGAGTTTCCTCGACCGAATAGGTGCGACAGGTACAGAGCAATAAGGCATACTCGCCAATCTTGTACAAACCAGATTTCCCTGAATGACAATTAGATAGGTGTGGAATGATGTTGCTGTTAAATGAACAATATATACATTTATTTTACAATATTCAAAATTATTTCGTAATTAAATACAAAATTATTTAGTAATTACAAAAAAAAAATTAATGTATAATGTTTACACAAATTTTACAATTATTCCGTAATTACAAAAAAAATTAAATGTACAATGTTTACATAAATTTACAATATTCACAATTATTTCGTAATTAAAAAAATTCGTTATACAAGAAATTTACATAAATCACACGCTAATTTATTCCTTCAAATATGCATCTACGATTGGTTGATTTCATCAATCTTATGTGCCATACTAAATTTTTTTATGTATTTTATGGTGAACACGGCCCATTCACCCTTGCGATTGAACAATAACATTTTAGTTTGGTACCTTGTAGCTAAAAACTATGGTTTAAAGTTAAATAAAATTACAAACACTTACGATATTGATTGTCTCACCGTCGTTATGTCTTACACGACAGCTAGTCTATTCTGCACAATCATCCTGGTTGTCTAGCCATCAGAGGAACGATTGCAGCCACCGACTCCAAGTTTTACTCGAACTGACCCTGTGTTAGACATGAATGATTGGAGTCGTACGCATATATAGTCAAGTAAGCGAAAATGATCTTCACGACAATGATTGATGATTCGCGATGTTTGAAATGTACATATGCATACAACCCTCCCATGGCCTTTCCCCGACACTTAACGGCATTCCGATGACCCACTCGAGCATATATTTAAGCCCCATGTACTCGTTACCCATAAGATGAAGTGACTGATAATTAATGCTAATGACACATATGAACTCCATGTTCAATATGACTCGACCAAAAATGTGAAATGATTTTAGGTATCTTTCAGCTCGGTCACACAACAAGTCTATAACTAAGTTGATGTGCTCCATCAAAAAAATCAATAAAAAAGACGGAGTCATTTCATTTAACACACAAAAAATTATGTATGCATAAAAAATAATAATATGACTCCGTCACTTATATCGTCGACGAGCCAAGCTCCCGAAGTGGTGATGTTATAAACCACTTGTAAGCATCTGAGATCGTCCTTTGAGCTATTGTGTGGCTAATTCAGATGTTGAAATATGGCCGGGTCAATCGACCATTTCACTTATTTCCTTCCAATCTGATGCTAATGAATATGAACTCAAATCAAATCCAGCAGGTACATCCATTATGATCAAACAACAAGAGCAAAAAAGAAATTAAACAAACATTAATATTAAAGTTAAAGTAACAAGAATTAGATTTTCAAAGATTCTCTCACCAGCATCATGTATATTTGAGACGTTTCCAATTGTGCCAATAACCACTTCCTTGGATTTATCTACTAGATCCTTTCAACGGTGACTATAGCAAGGAACTAACATAGCAAAACTATCATCACTTTGGAAGCTAAGGCCATGGGGCTCCAACCATCCAACTTACCAATCTAAACCATTAGAATCAGATCTTGAAAGACATCGCTCATGAGTTCAATTGTGATATGACGATGAATTGAAATTGATATTTCTTCTGAAGCATAGATAAATTTATAGTGTCATTTTTTTCCTTCTGAGAGAAGATAGAAGACTTTGAATTATTAACAATAATCTAAGTTGTCATGCTCATAACGTGTTATAAACCAGGGAGAAAAAGAGAACATAAGAGAGAAGTCAATAAACTTGTATGTATTTTATTTGAACCAATACCCCATAATTATAGGGTCCAAAATAACTGTTGCACTTGGAATGAAATAGATTTTTCAGGCTAGATAAGACTTATCTATGTATTATGTTAACACTAAATAATCATTAATAATTATCTCAATATTTTATAACAAAAAATAAATTTTGAATTTATGTGTAAAATATTTTAATTATCAATCGGGTTTCTTCAATGGATTTTACTAACATCCTGGTTGTGAGGGCCAACATTTTTTAATGGGCTTGGCCTCCATCCTCTTGTGATGGGGTTGACCTTGGTGTACACTTAGGGTGCAAATATTTTTTTCATGAAAAATGTATTTTTTTTCACCAAAATTCATACTTTTTGTACTGTTTGATTGATATTTTTCTCATAGAAAATATTTTCTTACTTTTGGTTATGTGACTATATTTTCATCAAAATCAAGGAAAATAAATTCTTTAGGAGGATTGAGATTTTATTTTTCAGGGAATCCACACACACACACACACACTCTCTCTCTCTCTCTCTCAACAAAGAATACACAAGTATAATATTTTTTAGTTTGCAAACAAAATCAACCTAATATATTTAATTATAATTTTCATATAAATAAGTTTCTTAAAAAAAAATTCAATGCAAATTTGATTACGCCCAAAGTATAACGCGATAATTGTAGTATAGCTTTAGGGTATCAATTCCATAGAGAGATGGAAAATGCTAAAAGGATCAGAAACTTAGGGGTTTCGAGAGTTATTTCCTCATCCACTTGACCTCTAATGCTTTTGAATCTTCATCATAAGGTTAGACACAAGTTTGGAATATTTGTACTTTAGCCCCCGAACTTTCATTTTGTTCCATTTTGGTCCCTTTCCGCTCTTTTCTCCCAAATTTCACATTTTCTACTAAAATGCAACATGATTCAAAATATAAGTATAATAAGTGCATTTTGGTATCAAAGAATCACACAAACGCACAAATAAGAAGGGAAAATTATGATATTTCACACTCTTATCATTTCTCTAAGCACAAGTAGAAGTGAGGAACCCTCATTTATGTTCGTATACATCAAGTTTTACCAAATCCAAAGTAAGAAATTATCCCAATTTATTTGTCTTCCCCTCATGTTGCAACTATAGATATAGAAAATATAGAAAATCCATTTAGCCGTCACTTAAGATTCAGAGTGGAATCAAGATTCAAGGAAAATATATAATTTACTACACTATTGAGTATTTTGTGGAATCAAGATTCAAAGTATACCCCAATTTCTCTCCTCTCTCAACAACAAAACTCTCTAATACAAATATTGTAGATATCCTTTTGGGCTGATTAAATATGATATTACTACATTGCTCCTCGCATATTTTAATTTGAATATCTGCATTGAAATTCAAGATTTTAGCTTAGGCAATTTGTAGGGTTCTTCATGGTTCTTCACTTTCCTAGTTGTTCTACTCCTTCTCTTTCCTCGACCATTACTTCTGAAACAGGATCTGTGGTGATTTGTGTTTTTTATGGTTTCCTTTTTTGGGATTGGACAATTTGTAGGGTTCTTCATGGATTTGGGGTGATTTTGATTTCTTTTTAGCTTCCTTTTTGGGACTATAGAAGCCTGGTATCAATTGGCGTGTGTTTTTTTTCCCTCAATTTTCGTCCAACTGGCTTTCCGTTACGTGCCATGTTGGATTTTCATTCGTTATGTGTCACTTTTTGTTAAGTGAATGTAATGGAGATGAGACGGGGTGATGGATGGGTAAGGTATTGGAAAGACGGGTGAGCATCGGGTAATAAAGTAAAGATTCGATGAGCAAGTAGTAATATAAGGAGGTGTATTCAATTGAAATTTTTAATAATTTTTTGGGATTTAAAAAGTTTATGGGTATTCAATTGAGGCTTTTTGAAACTTTCTAAAAGTCACGGTGTAAGCAATTGAGACTTTAATAAACTTTTAAATAGTTTTAATAGTTATGATGTATTCAATTAAATTTTTTTAGAAGTTTCTACAAGTCTTAAGATATTCAAATTTTAATGGCTTCCAGAGATTTTTATATACAAGTCTCTGAAATACTAACTTTAAGTAAAAAGTACTCATATAAAATCTTAAAATTTGTCTCTCATTAATCACGGATTTTAAGAGATTTTTAAAAAAATATTTTTTTTTTTCAATTTTTCTTTCCTTTAACCTTCTATGGATCTGTATGATTAAAATTTTTTTTTTCATTGATTATATTCCATTTATCTATCTATCTCTCTCTCTCTCTCACACACACACATTATTTATCTTTATTTCCTATTAATAATTTTTTGGGATTTAAAAAGTTTATGGGTATTCAATTGAGGCTTTTTGAAACTTTCTAAAAGTCACGGTATAAGCAATTGAGACTTTAATAAACTTTTAAATAGTTTTAATAGTTATGATGTATTCAATTAAAAATTTTTAGAAGTTTCTACAAGTCTTAAGATATTCAAATTTTAATGGCTTCCAGAGATTTTTATATACAAGTCTCTGAAATACTAACTTTAAGTAAAAAGTACTCATATAAAATCTTAAAATTTGTCTCTTATTAATCACGGATTTTAGGAGACTTTTAAAAAAATATTTTTTTTTTCAATTTTTCTTTCCTTTAACCTTCTATGGATCTGGATGATTAAATTTTTTTTTTCATTGATTATATTCCATTTATCTCTCTCTCTCTCTCTCTCTCTCACACATTATTTGTCTTTATTTCCTATTAATAATTTTTTGGGATTTAAAAAGTTAATGGGTATTCAATTGAGGCTTTTTGAAACTTTCTAAAAGTCACGGTGTAAGCAATTGAGACTTTAATGAACTTTTAAATAGTTTTAATAGTTATGATGTATTCAATTAAAATTTTTTAGAAGTTTCTACAAGTCTTAAGATATTCAAATTTTAATGGCTTCCAGAGATTTTTATATACAAGTCTCTGAAATACTAACTTTAAGTAAAAAGTACTCATATAAAATCTTAAAATTTGTCTCTCATTAATCACGGATTTTAGGAGACTTTTAAAAAAATATTTTTTTTTCAATTTTTCTTTCATTTAACCTTCTATGGATCTGTATGATTAAATTTTTTTTTCATTGATTATATTCCATTTATCTATCTCTCTCTCTCTCTCTCTCTCACACACACACACATTATTTATCTTTATTTTCTATGAAAAAATTAAATTGGATTCTTGTTGCTTTTTTTTTTCATTCATTTTTTTGTGAAAAATATCAATTTTTTTATTAAATTGTAAAATTTTAAATGAAAAATTTATAATTAACCTGTGCTTAACATAAGTTAAGTGCTTAGGAGACCATTCATATGCATACCATTTATCTGGTGAATCATTAAACATATGAGACTTATTATTAACTTATTTACCAATTAAATGGTGTACCATGTCACTGGCGCTTAACATAAGCTACGCATTGGTGTTTCGGAGATCATTTATATATATATATATATATATATAATTTTAATTATTATTTATTTAATTAAGGTCTTAAATTTGTATTTTTTTTCAATTTTTTGTTATATGTGGAGAAGAGTGGGAAGGAAAAAGGTAATTGTGGGAACTAACACCTCGTATATGAGAATTTCACACTAGATCCACGTAAATTCTATTTCAAATGAAAAATTTCATAAGTCTTTTAAATTTCAAAAAAAAAAATCTATAAAAATTTTAAAAATCAAGTCTACGAAGGACTTTAATTAATTTCATACAAATTTATAAAAGATCCACGAAATCCACAAAGTTTATCATTTAATAAATTCCATCAAAATTTTCAAAAGTAATACACTCATGGGGTCATTAAATTTACTCTAAAAAATAGGTAAAAAGAAGGAATAAAGCCAAAAATCGCGTTCTTCCACTAGTCCCTTTCTCTGTCTTCATCCTTCCCTCACCTACGATCTCATTCTCAAAGTCAGTTTGAATTCATTTCAATTTCTGCTTTTAGTAATTTAATTCACTACCAATTGGATAAAGAAAAATCCCCCCCCCCTCCACAATTTAATGTAAAATCAGTTTTTTTGTTTCTTATGCCCAAAAAAGCTGATCAGGATTGAGGGCCAGAGAGTAAGAGAAATAATTAGTGGGAAGAAGAGAGCAAAGGGTTCGAGTGCTTTAACCAGATCCGGATGTGTTGTCATTTTCGTATTCAGTGCTTTGATTGCCTTCAAATTCATTATGTTACACCCATAACTAAACAACTTCGAAAACACTCCCACGTATCCATCCCCTGGCCAAACCACTTCAGATAACAGTCACGCACACTTCCCGAAGTGACACATGTTCTCCCGAAGTGGTTCCGAAGTGATGCCCACTCCTGACGACCTCAACATGGCGCGCGGCAAAGTCAAGAGTAAATCTACTGAAGCAACTGAAATGTCCCTCAACTTCGAAGCGTTGAATACTCCGAGGCACTTCCTTAACAGTTCTCTCTGCTGCCATTGTCAAAAAGATATCTGTCAGGATAAACTCTATATCCAAGGATCAATTGATGTGACATCTCCATAGATATAGTTGATGTGACGTATCGACTTTACGTCAACTCAACTCAGAAGAACTAATTGCTCGCCCACTCTAGACGCGACTGATTGACGCCTATGAGCAGACACCGCACACCATCAGATGCATACACATGTCCCATATCCAACGGTGTTCTACGTCTATAAATACCCAAAATTTGGCAAGAGACAAAGGTAATGAAACTCTTATAACTTAGCTCTCCATACTAAGAAATATATATTCTCCTCTCCACTCTCTTGCATAACTTGAGCATTGTTCCGATCACCCAATGCTGACTTGACTGTTGGAGTGTATGTGATCGCCACCATCAGCGCTGGTTTCGACCGTGTGCTTCTAATCGTGCGTTATTGTGCGCAGGGAGGATTACATGGAGTAGTTATCCATTGGCCACGTGAAGAGTCCAATTCTCGATGTCAACATATTGGCGTCGTCTGTGGGAATCTTTTCGTCTAAAAGTTCCACATTGTCCACCGGAAAAGCCACTGACAAACTATTGACTTATCCTGAAAAGGGTACATTCTTGAAAAAGAATAACGTCAACCTACAAAGTTCTTAATACCCTTGAAAGGGTAAACTAAATGAGTTATAGTAATGAAGATACAAATTTTGAAGGGCACGGGGATGCCTCTGAAGAAGATGTAATCAGGACCAATGTCACGCATCGGAGACCCTATCACAGGTGTCACCGAGGTAACAGGATAGCAACGCTCACTGAAGGAATGGCTCAAATAGCTACCGAAATGAGGGAAATCACCGTTCAGAATGTGGCGATGCGTGAATTCTTCATGTAGGCCCGAGGTCATCTAGGTTTCTAGATACCTCAAGGATCATATCCAGCTCAAATTCCTGCACCTCATGGCCAAGGCCATTCGGGCCAGCACCGGGAACACCCACTTGAAAGAAACGTGGGTGTGGGTGTGGATGTGACATCCTACGCACAGGGAAGCCAACCAGCAGAACCACCGGTAGGAGAGAACTTTCCACCAGAATACGAACCACAAAGGTTTGTCAGTGTCTTCGATAGAATAGGGCAGAACCCTAGCAATAGGGTCCGCTCCGTACAAAAATCAGTCTGACAAGAGCAGGAGCAAGAACAAGCACCTCCTCCGAAACCTAGTAGATTGGGGTAGTCGAGAAGAGGCACCTCCACCTCCTCGAAATGCATCAGAGGGGGAAGGCTCTGAAGGGTCATGCCGCTCCCACAAAATCGATGACGATGATGACAACCTCCCCTTCTCCAGAGAAATCTGAAGCTTCCCGATATTTGCAAACTTCATGCCCCCTAAAATCCCAAAGTATGAAGGAAAGGGGGACCTATAGAAACACTGACTAAGTACATGACGCAGATGAGCCTCAGAGGAGCCTCGCCGGAGCTAAAATGTAGGGCCTTCCATGTAACCCTTACTGGAGCTGCTGAAGTGTGGTACATCAGATTACCACCCCTGAGCATCAGAAGCTGGGCAGACCTGAAAAAGGCATTTTTGAACCAATACCTTTCACGAAGGGAAGGAGAGGCCCTAGTGCAACGCTTGCAAGATATGAGGCAAGCTCCTAGCGAGACGCTGAAAAGCTATCTCGCCAGATTCACTGATGAAATCACATACTGCGTGCCAGTCACTGACAGGAAGGCCCTTTCAGCCTTGGAAGGTGGCCTCAACATGAACACTCTGTTCTGGAGGGATGCACGCAGCAAGAATCCCACCACCTATGATGAGCTGGTTGAATTGATGAGGATGGAAATTGTCAATGAGGAGATGATTGACCACCGGAACCGTGCGGCTCAGGGACTTTCCCCGCCTTAGAGGTAGATGAGTTAAGGACTAGCCACACACCTCGTCACCCAGCAACAGACCCAGGCTGGTCACACGGTAGCCCCCAAATCTGAACAGACATTGGCTTCGGCCACTTTAAATGTTGTGCCAGTGCTATCATATGAAAATGCTCCTACCGAAGCAGGACCATCCGGGGGAACAAAGAACAACTGAAAGAAGAAGAAAAAGCGATCAAATAGGCCCCTGGAAGGGGCAAGGTTTTGCATCTTTTACCAACTTTACGGACATGACATTAGCGAATGTAGAGACGCTCCTCAATCCTCAAGTCGGAGTAATCCACGCTCCTCGAGATGGATGGATACTCCCGTTGGTCCAACTCTTCGAATAGGGAAAAGAGACAATATAGAGACCAATCGCTCTGGAGTAGAGAATCCAGGCATAGGGATTAGGCCCCATCAAGAGTCCAAGTTATCAGGGAAATTGATACAATAATTAGAGGACCTCACATTGGGGGTAAAACCAGGAACACCCAGAGGAACTACACAAGGGAAACAAAGGATCCACCAATGATTACTTATATTGTCAATCAGACCCAAGTGGCTAATAGGATGGCCCCGATCACTTTCTCTTAAGAAGATGCACAAGGAGTTCACCACCCCTATTGTGATGCGTCAGTGGTAAGAGCCGTAGTGGTTCGAAACAAACTCAAACGCATGCTCGTCGACAATGCCAGCTCGGTGAATATACTGTTCGGATCCACCTTTGATAAAATGCAAATTAAACACGGGTTGATCCCCATGATCGACCCGCTATTTGGATTTACTGGCGACAACATCGTCCCATGAGGGCGAATTACTTTACCTGTCGAGATGGGGTCAGCCCCCATAGTGGCCCACCACTTCATAGAGTTTTTGGCGATGGACCACAGATCAGCTTACCATAGAGTATTGAGTTGACCTGCCTTGAAAGATCTTTGGGTAGTTACATCCATCCATTACTTGTGTATGAAGTTTCCAACTGAGCAAGGGATTGCTACAGTGCGAGGCGACCAAATGGGTTTAAGGGCATGTTACCTCAACTCGCTGCGAAAATTTGAACCCCGCACTGTTAATCTCATTATAACAGAGGCCGGCAACGAAGCTAACATGAACACAGAAATGCTCGACGTCCCTGAACAAGGGCATACCTCCAAACAAGAGGAAGACGTCAACATGGTAGAGGTCCCTGAGGAAGGGCACCCTCTTGATGAGTTGAATCTTCGAATTATTTAGTCCGAACCAAATGCAACTCCAATGGAAGAACTGAAAACTTTCCCCATCAATTTTGAAGACCCCACTCAGGTCCTGTGAATAGAGAAAGCACTATCCCCCGAAGTGAAAGAAGAAATGATGAACTTCCTGAAAAGGAACCTAGATGTCTTCACCTGGAAGCACGAAAACATGGTGGGAATAGACCCAAGGGTCGGCTGCCACCACCTTAACATTAACTCTTCTTGTGCCCCACATCGACAGAAAAGACGAGCCCTCAATTCAGAGCGATATGAGGAGCTCAAAGAAGAAGTCGACAAACTCAGCCGGAGCGGCTTCATTAGAGAAGCTATCTATCTGAAGTGGCTATCAAACTCGATCATCGTAAAGAAACCTAGCGAGAAATGGAGGGTGTCTGTAGACTTCACAAATTTGAACAAGGCATGTCCCAAGGACAGCTTCTCTCTCCTAAGGATAGATCAACTGGTGGACTCCACTACTGGACATGAACTCTTGAGTTTCATGGATGCATGCTCAGGGTACAACCAGATACCCATGTTTCGACCTGATGAGGAATCTACATCGTTCATCACAGATAGAGGATTGTATTGCTATGAGGTGATGCCCTTTGGATTGAAAAATGCCGGAGATACATACCAAAGGCTGGTCAATATGATGTTCGTCGAGCTCATTGGCAAAACTATGGAAGTCTACGTGGATGACATGCTAGTTAAAAGCCTCCAGGCGAAAGAACACGTAAGTCACCTCGACAAGACCTTTCAGATTCTTAGAAAGTATAAAATGAAGTTGAACCCTCTGAAGTGTACCTTCGGGTCAATTTCTAGGGTATATTGTGAACCAAAGAGAAATCGAGGCAAATCCGAAAAGGATAAGGGCCTTATTGGAAATGAGGTCACCTCAGAAGCCAAAGGAGGTCCAAAGCCTCAACGGCCAGATAGCCGTACTCAGCCTCTTCATCTCCAGGGCCACTGATAAGAGCCTACCCTTCTTCAAGGTCTTGAAGCAAGGAAAGAAGTTCTAATGGATGGATGAGTGTAATAAAGCCTTCCAAGCGCTGAAGAAGCACTTAGAAGAGGTACCCCTACTATCCAAACATGAGCCACGAGAACAACTATTGTTGTACTTAGCGGTCTCAGATGAGGCTGTCAGCGTAGTCCTTGTCAGAGAAGAAAACACGCATCAACTGCCGGTGTACTATATTAGTAAGGCACTACTCTCAGCGGAGACACGCTACCCAGATATGGAAAAGCTTGCACTCTCCCTTGTTACAGCATCAAGAAAGTTGAGACCATACTTTCAGGCCCATTCGATTGAAGTTCTCACTAAAGCTAGTGTTGCAGAGAACAGACGCTTTGGGCCATTTGCTAAAATGGGCAATCAAGTTCAGCGATTTCGACCTACTACTCTGACCTTGAAACGCCATCAAGGGCTAAGGTCTCACAGATTTTGTGACTGAGTTTGCCAAAGGCCCAAAAATAGAGGAAACAATGGAACCAATCGAGCCCCCAACATAGAACCTATTCGTGGATAGGTCGTCAGGAGAGACTGGCTCCGAAACAGGAGTAGTTCTAGAAAGCCCAAAGGGCCATAAGCTAAACTGCACAGTTAGGTTCGATTTTAAAGCCTCAAACAACATTGCGAAATATGAGGCTCTCCTTGTAGGCCTTAGACTAGCGAAAGAAATGCAAGTGAAAAGGCTCCTAGCAAGTAGCAACTCCCAGCTTGTGGTAAGTCAGGTCAATGGAAAGTTTACGATCAAAGACTGTGGCATGGCTGTGTATCTGAAATTGGTTATGAACCTAGTCCCTCACTTCGAGAGATTCGAATTGGTTCAAGTCCCACGCCTTGGAAAATACACATGCTGATGCCCTGTCCAAGTTGGTCAGCAACAAGGATTCGGAGTTGCTAAAAATTATCCCAATTGAGCGTCTACCGAAGCCCTCCATCTCTGGAGGCGAAGAGGTACTATGGATTGAAGGCACCCCACTTTGGATGCAACCCATCAGAGCCTACCTCAAAGATTAATCATTGCCAGCCTCAAAAAGCAAGGCAAAGAAATTGAGGAGAAAGGCTGCTCACTTTGTTCTCTAGGAGGATTTGCTCTACAACAGGGGCTTCGCCTCGCCACTTCTCTGATGCGTGGGATGGAAAGAAGCTATGTATATACTCAGGGAGATCCATGAGGGAGTTTGCGGTAACCACTCCGGAGGAATGGCTCTGGCACATAAAGTACTTTGACAAGGCTACTTTTGGCCGACCCTGAAAAGGGACTCTTGCCAATTTGTTCAAAAGAACTATAAGTGCCAATACTTCTCAAACATTCAAAGGCAGCCTTCTCAAATCCTATCTGTGGTCACCACCGTGGCTGTTCACCAAGTGGGGCATAGACTTTATTGGCCCGCTTCCAAAAGGAAGAGGAAGTGCTACTTTTGCCATTGTTGCCATTGACTACTTCACCAAGTGGGTTGAAGCTGAACCTCTAGTAAAAATCACTGAAGCGAACACCACAACGTTCGTCTGGAAAAATATCATTTCCAGGTTCGACATTTCCCACTCTTTAGTGTCTGATAACAGAAGGCAGTTCGACAACAAAAAGGTGCGAGACTTGTGTGACGAACTCAACATAAGGAAGGACTTCTCAACACCTCATCACCCTAAGCAAACGGGCAGGTTGAGGCAGTGAACAAAACTATCAAGCATATCCTGAAGAGGAAGCTTGACGCCTCGAAAGGAGCGTGGGTCGATGAACTTCCCCATGTCCTCTAGGCCATTCGGATGACCAGCCGAACTACAACAGGTGAAACACCCTTCTCCATGACCTATGGATCCGAAGCCATGATTCCTGTCGAGGTAGGTATCCCGTCTCATCGTCGAATACATTTCAATGAGATCAGCAACGACGAAACTCGAGCGCATAAACTTTACGTCCTTGAAAAAAGGAGGGATTCCTCTCAAATAAAATTGGTTAGGTATCAAAGAAAGATGACCCGTTATTACAACTCTAAGGTCAAAAATCGAACTCTTCGTATGGGGGACCTCATCTTTAGAAGGATCTTCCCATCATCAAAGCCAACTAGGTCCAGAGTGTTTGGACCAAACTAGGAAGGTCCTTATCATATCCGCAAGGAGTCCAGACCCAGTACTTATGAAATTGAAGACATGGCAAGGAAAGTGTTGCCTCATCAGTGGAACATTGAACACTTGAGAAAATACTATCTGTAATAAGTGCATGTTCTGATCCGATTTCCATTTTTTCCAGTCTATTGTAACATTCCTATCTTGTTAAATGCTAAAACTGCCTTAGTAAAAGGCAATGTTGTAAGACTGTTATAATACCTCAGTTCTCTGTTATGTTATATGGTTTAATCAACTTATACCTCAGTTCTTCAGTATTTTACGTGGATCAATTCTTCTGTCATCAACTGGTTATTATTGGTAAGTAATGCTCAATATTTACTTTACTCATCAAGATATGGACAGTCCAACATAAAAGTAAAGAGGAGAAGCAACAATACTTGGTAAAAATTTTATTCCATTAATGTCAAAATAAATTACAAGGTGGGTCGAAGCCATTACATAGATCCTACTCTACTGGCACTATAATCCTTGCCCCCACCTCGGCCTCCTCGAGAGCAGTGTCTCCCCCTATAACCTCTCCTAGAGCAGCAGCCTCCTTAGCAGTGGTTATATCGGGGCGACCTTTGGTATGACCACCGAACTCTTCCTCTAAGGCTGAAATGTCCAAGTTCGGATGGACCTCCCTAAGTCCCTACAACATAGCCTGGGCGTTCCGGGAGGCCCAGTAGTTGGCGGAGGTGTCATACAGCTCGTGCTCTTCGAAGTGGTTGATAAAGTACTGCACGGCTGACTCGCTAACTGTCCTTGCCTCTATCTTCAGAGAGTCAATCTCTTCGACTTGGGACTCCACCCGCTGCCTCAACTCACTTTTTTCCTTATTCGAGGCGTCAAGGGCCCCCACCGCGAGGTGATCATGCTCACTGGCATAGTCGATCCGCCTTGTCAGAGCAGCTACTTGGCATTCAGTCTCATACAATTCCTTCTTGAGTTGCTCTGACGCGGCCTTAGCTTCCACCGCCTTCGCCTCTGCCTCCTCCGCTTGGGCCTGGGCAGCTCTCACCTCGTCTCCATAAAGAGAGGCCTTCTCCAACCTTTGGGCTAGGTCGATGTTCTTTGCCCGAGGTCCTTCACTAGACCCTCCAGCTGGACACCGGTGTTCAATGCTCGGGTGAGGCAGGCACTATTTGCAGCCACGAGGTCTTCTACTGAGCAAGACGACATGTGGTCCCTCTAGGCCTCAGTCCAGTATTTGCAATGGACTCGAGCCACAGCAGCAGTTTTTGGAGGGAGTGCCTCCTGTACCTCCTTCACGGGCTCCTCGAAGGTGAAGCCCAAGAAGTCCTGTTCCTTCGAGGGACGAGCCCTCTACCTCCTCTCCTCCATAGGCGCCAGAGTAGGAGAAGTTGCAGAGGTGGGGACAGATGCCAGCACGGGGGTCACCTCAGGTAGGCTGGCGGGCCTCTCCCCAATCATAATCCCTGTGGGGATCGTCGTTTGCCTCGAGGCCGCCCTCGCCACGATAGGGGCCTTTGGGGGTCCAGCTGTCCTTCTTCAGCAAGGGCTTCTCCTCCTCAGCCTGGGGGAGCTTCTTATTGACAGCTGCTAGGTCCTCCATTTGTTTCTTGTAGGCCGAAAAGGAGGTCTTCAGGGCCTTCGGCTCAGCCATCATCCTTTAGATGGCTTAGAAGTTCAGCTTCAGAGGCCTCTTTTTGTTAAAGTTGTTTGCAACAAACAAGACAAAAAATCAGCTATGTTCGAATGCTTCAACCATACGCGAATGATGTAACCTCTACTCACCCTAAGAGGTCATCAACTCGTGCTCCACAAAATGGATATTCTTCCTTATCAGCTCATTGTAAGACCTCCTTTTCGGGAAAAGCTGATAGATGATGCAGATGGTGTCGAAGTCTTCTGTAGACAACTCGCACTGAGGAAGAGGACTTGCAAGAGAAGGAATTATATTCTGAACACAAACAAACAAATTTTCAGAAAGGAGGTACTAGTACTCACTAAATGTGGAGTATTTGGTGGGAACGGTAAGGGGCGCCAAGGGGTCACCCTCCATCATGTCCCATCTCCTGGAAGCCCAAAGCCACGAACTCTTCCATTCCTTGATGGAACTCGGCAGATCGAGCATGAATGGAGTGTGAGACCCCCAGAAAGTTAGATAGTACCATCCCTTCATCTTATCATTTCCCGCTTCGACCTTGGGTATATACATCGTTTGGAAAATAGAAAAGGGCATCTCCTCCTCATAGGATGCCTCCTTTCATAGCACCCACGAACCACTATCTGGCTCCAGGAGTTTGAATTTAACTGGGTGGGGGCTAGGCCATAGGACCTTAATACATATCTAAAAAAGGGGTGGATGGGCAACCTAAGCCCCGCCTTCAATATAGCCTCGCTAACAGCTACATAACCCGGCCTTGGGTAACAAGCTCGTTCATCCAGCCTCGGGAGTATCAAGCCCACACTATCTGGGATTCTATACTCGGTCTTAAGTCTAACTAGGTCGGCAGTTTTCAACTTCGATAGATAGTCAGATGCCCCCCAATGTTATGACGTGTCTACTAGGCTATCAGGTCTCCACCAGATGTTCTCCCCCTAGTATCGCCTCAGACAATTTCAAGGAGGTCGCCAATACTGGCTGGTCAACCCTCACTATCTCCAACTCCCTCCCTGAAGCGTTACTACTCTCAGAAGCCATCTTCAGAATTCGAAAAACGTGAAAAACCAGAGAAACACTTACTCAAACGAATGGATTGGGATTTTCTACGGTCAAAAAATAGGAAATGGTCCTCTGAAAGTCGTCGAAAACTGATAACATTGTCGGAAAACACTTGAAACTCGTCAAAATCGCCAAGATAGAGAGCAGTAGGAATTCTAAGTTTGCAAAAGTAAAAATGTTCGAATGGCAATAAGTCCTACTTTTCTAGGAGAACTTAGACGATCCGCACCTTCGAATTCAATCGATGTCAATCTGGGCCGTTTATCTCATCACAAATCTGGATCGTTGAAACGAAACGCTAGATTTGAACCACGGCCAAGATCTAACTGTGCCCCTCATGCACGTATAAAGTGCGTCACCTCAAACAACAACAGCCGTCAGCAATAAGTGGTTGTAGCAGCCCTTTTTCTGGGAACAGGCAGCACATCCAACTGTCGCCTTGGAAATATGCAACAGTTGTCATATCGATTGACGTCATAATAAGACGCTTCAGATCAGAGACAGTCCATCCCAATACGCCTCGGATGAAGTACTAAGCTTTACAAGCTTCGACGTACCCGACGTGGAGAACCCTGTGGGTCATCGCCTCAGACCTTACATTTCTTCCAGAGCTTTACAAAGCTTTAACCATCTCCTAACGCGTCGTCCCCTGTAGGTCAGCGCACCGGAAGCAAATGAGCTCTTTACCCAACTTCAAAAGCATCGGCTCCACTGACGCGGAGTCCCCTGTGGGTCACCGCATCGGTCACATGATCTCTCAGCTTTACAAGGCTTTAGCTATCTCTCAATGGCATGAGCACTTCAGCCAGCTTTACAAGCTTCGACGCACCTGACGTGGAGTCCCCTGTGGGTCATCACCTTGGACGTTGCGTCCCCCCCAAGTTTTGCAAAGTTTTAGCCATCTCTCAATGTGTCGTCCCCTGTGGTTAGCGTACCGGAAGCAGATGAGCTCTTCACCCAGCTTCCAAACCTTCGGCGCCACTGACGCGTAGTCCCCTGTGGGTCACCGCCTCGGTCGCATGATCCCTCAGCTTTACAAGGCTTTAACCATTTCCCAACGCGTCGTCCCCTGTGGGTCAACAAGCCGATGACAGATGAGGTCTTCAGCCTACTGTTACAAGCTTCGATGCAACCGAGAGAACGCTCTACCCCTATTCGACATGCTTGCTTACTCCGTCCTCCCACATCAGTACTTCATCAGAATCCACAATACTTACTCTAAGGCCGGACTACACAATCGGAAAAGCAAGTCCACCCATGATATGAATATTCATGCCTGAACTTCGGGGGACCACTATTACACCCCTATCTAAACCATTTCGAAAACACTCCCATGTGTCCATCCCCTGGCCAAACCACTTTGGATAACAGTCATGCACACTTCCCGAAGTGACACATGTACTCCAGAAGTATGTCCACTCCTGACGACCTTAACATGGCCCGCGGTAAAGTCAAGAGTAAATCCACTGAAGTAATCGAAGTGTCCCTCAACTTCGAAGCGTTGAGCACTCCGAGGCACTCCCTTAACAGGTCCCTCCGCCGCCACTATCACAAAGATATCTGTCAAGATCCTCTCTGCCTCCAAGGATCAATTAATGTGACGTCTCCATAGATCTAGTTGATGTGACGTATCGACTTTACGTCAACTCAATTCAGAAGAACTAATTGCCCGCCCACTCTAGACGTGACTGATTGACGCCTATGAGCAGACGCCACACGCCATTAGATGTATACACGTGTTCCATATCCAATGGTACTCTACGTCTATAAATACTCAAGGTTTGACAAAAGACAAATGTAATGAAACTCTTATAACTTAGCTCTCCATACTAAGAAATATATATTCTCCTCTCCACTCTTTTGTATAATTTGAGCACTGTTCCGATCGCTCAACGCTGACTTGACCGTAAAAGTGTATGCGGCCGCCACCATCACCGCTTGTTCCGATCGTGTGCTTCTAACCGTGCATGGTTGTGCACAATAAAAATTACATGGAGTAGTTATTCGTTCACCACTTAGATGATCCAATTCTGGAGTTCAACACATTCAATTCACTCTTTCACCTTATCCTAGACGATAACAAGAAGCAAACTTGTATTCTCTCTCTCCATCCCTCTCCCTCTCCCTCTCTCGCTCTCTCTCTCTCTCTCTCTCTGCGCTTTCAATTTCCACATGTCAGGATTTTGACCTATTATCATATCCTATCCCATTCTGGTACTTATGTTTAATTGTTTTTGACTCCAATGTCGCAGTGATTCCATTATGCTAACGGGTTTTGCTTTTTGTTTTGAAGTTCTGGCTTTTCTTTGGAGGCTGTGGAGGGTTGTTCTTTCTTGTGGAGCAGTGATTAATTCGTCATTATTTATTCTAATTTGGTCGCTGCAAAGGTAAAGTTTCTTTTAACACACGTTGGGTCAGGATTTTCAAGAATTAAGAGGAATTTCGGTTGTTTTGGAGGAAAAATTCTCTGCTGCTTATTGGATTTTTTGGATACATTTTGTTCCCAAATACTCGAAATGAACGGCTGCAAATAAAGAGAAACTATAGAGAATGAATATTATTGGCCGCCTCATTGTGTATATTGTTGGTTTAAGAGTTGGGCAATTTTAATAGTGGTTTTAAGTTGGGGTGAGAAGGGGAGGAATACGCTCTGGGCGGTCAATTTTTGTTGATATTTTGGGATTTTTGTAATTATTTAGTGCGAGGCATAGTTGTGCTATTCTCCGATGCTTTATCTTCGGTTGTGGATCCTTCATGTCTTCGGGCAAGCCATTGCTGTCTACCTCTGAACCGTCATCTGTGCCAAGACCTCGCCATCCCCTGCACTCGTCACTGACAACACATCGATCTCTTCATCTGTTACTGACGAGACACAAGATAATAATTTGTACGACCTGAATGACGAATTGGAGGAAGACTTGAAGGAGGAATTGGAAGAAGACATTACCCCATTAGGAGGTGTTTTAGGGAACCTTCGAACCAGAAAGAAGTTCAAGTCAGTTGACCTTCAGGTGCAACTCTCCCTATGCGAGAGGAAATGCCTTGTGTCATGGGGTGGTGTGATAGATCCGCAGAACATTTGGACTATGCATGGAGTTTCTGAGGCTTCATCTCGAGCCATTTCTTCTGGGGTCCTGGATAATTTGAACAAGTCCCATAGGTCTGAGAGGTTCTTTCAGATAAGCATGCAGCTTAAAGAAAATTTAGCGCATCATGATAACAATAGGTTGATCCATATTAATGATCCTAAGAGCACTAATGATACGTATGAGTTTTCTGGAAACGAGATCCGGACCAGTAAATAGACATTCCTTAATTTTTTCCCTAAGAATCTCTTCATTCAGTTTCACCGGTTGCTTATTTGTATTTTTTAGCTATCGCTGCTCTGAACCAACTACCACCTCTTGCTGTCTTTGGGAGAACAGTATCCCTTTTCCCTCTTCTGTTTGTGCTTACTGTGACAGCTGTAAAAGATGGTTATGAGGATTGGCGAAGACACAGGTCGGACAGGAATGAGAATAACCGGGAAGCTCTGGTTTTTCAATCTGGCGAATTCCATCCAAAAAGATGGAAAAAGATACAGTCCGGTGAGGTAGTGAAGATCTGTTCTGATGAGACAATTCCTTGTGATATGGTATTGCTGAGCACAAGTGATCCTAGTGGAATTGCCTATATCCAGACAATGAATTTGGATGGCGAGTCAAACTTGAAGACAAGATATGCGAGGCAAGAAACTAATAAATTAGTTCTTGATGGGACAATAATTTCGTGGATTATAACCTGTGAACAGCCAAACAGGAATGTATACGAATTCACAGCCAACTTGGAGATAAATGGGCTGAGGTTTCCTCTCAGCCAATTGAACATTATTTTGCATGGTTGTCAGCTTAAGAACACAGAATGGGTGGTTGGCGTAGTAGTTTATGCTGAGCAGTGCAACGTCACCTGCTAAACGAAGCAGACTGGAAACCTACATGAACCGTGAAACATTTTGGTTGTCAGTTTTTCTTTTAATCATGTGCCTTGTTGTAGCAATTGGGATGGGTTTATCGTTAAATAGCCACAAGAGTCAGCTTGATACATTGCCTTAGTACCGAAAAATATTTTTCGAGAAGAAGTTTGGGAAAAAGTACAAATATTATGGAATTCCAATCGAGACTTTTTTTCTCTTTTTTGAGTTCTATTATTGTGTTTCAAATAATGATTCCAATATCTCTTTACATCACAATGGAGCTGGTTCGGTTGGAACAATTTTATTTCATGATCGGCGACAGGCATATGTATGACAGTAGCTCCGATTCAAGGTTTCAGTGCAGATCCTGGAATATTAATGAAGATTTGGGACAAATACGCTATGTATTTTCTGATAAGACGGGCACACTAACAGAAAACAAGATGGAGTTCAGAAAAGCAAGTGTCTGGGGAAAGCAAATGGTAGCACCCTCACTCTGGATGGATCAGGTGACAAAAATATTGGAGGTATGGTATTGCATCTAGCTTGTTCTGTCATTTTTGTTTATTTTGTACTTTCTGGAGTACACTGATGGTGGCCACTGAACGCAAATGATCTGTTTTGAAACTCTTAAAATATGACTATAAATTGATGTTTTAATCACTATTATATCAAATTTGATTACACTGAAGATATTTACATATTTCTCGCTTCTTTCACTTATTATGTGGTATTGGTAAAGCTCAGATATTTATTATTTCTAATTTCTTCACCAATTTAGCAGAAATCTGGAGTCATTAAAAGATTATAGTTTTTATTCTTGATTCCCTTGATGTAGTTGTGATGAACTTTTTCTGGTTTTTGGTGGCAAGGTTATTTGCTGCTTGTGGATTTGTGGTGTTAATTAGTTTCTATTTGTTTCTAAGGAAAATGGGAAATGATAATTGTGGAGAAAATTAAAATCTCAAGCTATGAAAGAGGATAAAAATTCTATCTCTGGTCTCATCTCGAAGAAACAAAATCCATATAGTTTGGTTTTATGCTTCTTTTTCATATCTGTTAATTGATTTTGACCCAACGAAAGGGAAATGATGTGTATATCTTCCGGAAAAGAATTTATGGGATTATCAGACAACAGGATAATATGGACATTTTGTTTACCCAATTTTATGTTGATCAACATATATCCTTGGATCTGCAAGTACATGGTAGACTTGTGAAAGAAGAAGATTGTTAACAACGCCAGATTACTGGATTTGATCATATTGCAAATCAAGTATGAAAGATTTATGCTTTCACTTGGCACTGTGAATTTGTATCTTCTGTCTCAATCTAATGCTTAAACTTCCAAGGTGAATATCAAATCATCCAAATGTAGCCCATCACTTGATACAAGGCATGAATAAGGTAGATGGTGTCACAGCGAAGGGCCTGACAATGATAACAGTTATTACAACATCATTTCCCTTCCTGTTTTCTGTTTACCCAGCCAATTCCTTTTAGTCTACCCTTTTCACTCTATTTTGTTTCATGTCACTAGAAGAACACCTGTAGTTTCCTTGTTAGTTCAATCATTCTGATCACTTAGAGGTCTTCATGTGAACCAAGTAACTTAAATACTGGTTGGCTCCCACACGTTTATATACACATCATATGCTTGTTTATAATCGTATGTGCTCATCATCATGATTGATTGCCAAAGAAAAATGCATTGATCACGTAACACATATGATTGTAATAAATCTATCGTTAACCTGTGCAGTGGAAGCTGTCTTGGAGTGTAGGAGAAAATGGAAGCCGAAATCTGAAATTACCCCTGATACAGAACTCCTCAAATTGTTGAATAATGATTTTTCTGGAGAAGAAAGGATTGCTGCACATGATTTTTTTCTGACACTCGCAGCATGTAATACTGTCATTCCTAATCCTTCTCAATGTCCATCTTCCAGAGACACTGACAGTACATTTGGTGCCAGTTATGGAATCATCGATTATCGGGGTGAATCTCCTGATGAACAGGCATTGGTTGCTGCAGCTTCTGCCTATGGGTATACCCTTTTTGAGCAGACATCTGGGCATATTGTGGTTGATGTCAATAGTGAGAAATTAAGGTAGAAGGCTCTTCTGTTTATATATCTTTACTTCTGTGCAATTTGCAATTTTTTGTTGGAATATTATTTTAATTCCACGAGGCAGAGATGATATGCAGTACACTAATGTGATTTTATCTTGTTCTCTATAGTATAACACCCACGACCACTTTTCTATGTTCTTCTTTTTTGTGTCTGTGTAATTGAATTAAGTCTTATCAATGTATCTATTCTGACAAATTTTCAGCGGCTTTACTTATTACTCTTGCATTTCCTTTCATTGTCAAATTTCAAGTTGATGGTCATGCTTATCATTTCTAACTGTGCAATGCAAGTTGGATGTTACGGGTCTGCATGAGTTTGATAGCTTGTGCAAAAGAATGTCTGTTGTTGTCAGATTTCCAAGTAGAACTGTAAAGGTATTGGCGAAGGGGGCCGATACATCTATGTTTAGCATTTTAAAGATGGACCATCCCGATGATAATCATACTAAACATGCTACACAGAGTCATCTGAATGAATATTCATCTGAAGGTTTGCGTACCCTAGTTGTTGCTTCTGGGGACCTTTCAGGTGAAAAACTCTTGGAATGACAGTGTATGTATGAAGATGCAAGCACATCCCTGTTGGACAGATCCATAAAGTTGCGTCAAACAGCAGCTCTTATAGAATGTGATTGACCCTCCTTGGGGCCACTGCAATTGAGGATAAGTTACAAGAGGGTGTACCAGAAGCCATTGAGTCCCTGCGGCAAGCTGGAATAAAGGTGTGGGTTCTTACTGGAGATAAACAAGAGACAGCCATTTCCATTGGTCTTTCCTGCAAACTCTTGACTGCAGATATGGAACAGATTATTATAAATGGAACTTCTGAGAGTGAATGCAGAAAACTTCTTTGTGATGCTAAGGCCAAATATTGTGTGAAATCTGCAAATAGCAGTGACCAGATATCAAAATGGGGAAAGAATACTGAAAGTGATTTCCTTGAGATTCCTCTTGGCACAAAGTTATCTAGTTTGCAACAGCGGCATGCAGAACAGGAAGAAGGAACTTCTTTTGGACCACTAGCACTTATAATTGATGGGAATAGTCTGGTTTACATATTAGAGAAAGATCTGGAGTCTGAGGCACGTGTAATTTCTGCCTTTTTTTTGGTTATATTCTGATGTTTTGATATGATTTATAGTGGTCTGCATGCTTGGTTTTATTTATCAGATTCTTGAATCTGTTAGCTTGTCAAAATTGCTCGAGTTGGATATAAATGTGCAAAGTTCTGTCGCATTCGCTGGCTGTATGAAGTTACGCATATAACTTACCGAACTTCTCATTTGGTAATTTTTCATGGTTTACCAGCTATTCAACCTCGCAACTTCGTGCAAGGTTGTGCTTTGTTGTTGTGTAGCGCCATTGCAAAAGGCTGGTATTGTTGACCTGATCAAATGTCATAGTGATGACATGACACTAGCTATTGGTGATGGTGAGTTGGTTACTTAGGATTCAGGTGGCATTGGCTGGAGGAAGTTGCATTTGAGTTTTGGTTAATCCTTTGAAGGCTGCTTTTGTTTATACGTTTCTGCTGTTTTCTTTCGTTTGAGAATGTTTTGTTTGACTTGCTTTAATCTAATTGATACTGTATTTGCAGGGGCTAATGATGTTTCCATGATCCAAATGGCGGATGTTGGTGTTGGAATATGCGGTCAAGAAGGGCGTCAAGCTGTAATGGCTTCAGATTTTGCAATGGGACAGTTCAGAGTTTTGAAACGATTGCTTTTGGTGCATGGACATTGGAATTATCAGCATATCAGTTATCTGGTTCTTTATAACTTCTACTGTAATGCTGTTTTCGTGTTGATGCTTTTCTGGTAGGCTATTATCCTTGGTCTTTATAAATTTAACCATTTGATGATGACATTCTAATCCTCTCTTCTTATGAACGATTTAATTGAAGCCAATTAGGCATTCAATTGTCTAGTGTTACTGCTATGAGTTATCCTATTATACAATTGAAATGCTTGTTTGAGTTTAAATTTGCATCACATGATCAATGAAATTGCCAATGCATAATGAGAACTGTCTAGAATTAACATTTCAGCTTGTACATTTATTTTAATCTCCAGGTACATTCTGTATACAGCTTTTTCAACAACATCTGCACTGATAGACTGGAGCAGTGTTTTTTATTCTGTTTTATATACGTCACTACCTACTATCGTTGTCAGTATTTTGGACAAGGACTTAAGTCACGAGATATTATTGAAGTATCCGAAACTCTATGCTGCAGGGCATCGACAAGAGAGCTATAATATGCCCCTCTTTTGGATCACTATGCTTGGCATGCTTTGGCAGAGCCTTGTTCTCTTCTACATACCCTTGTTTACCTATAGGGATAGCACGATTGACATATGGAGTATGGGCAGTTTGTGGATAATTGCAGTTGTTATATTAGTCAATATGCATTTTGCAATGGACATTCAACGCTGGGTTGTTATTACTCACTTCTCATTATGGGGATTGATAAGTGTGTTTTTAAACACTTATTTAGCTCATAAACATGACTTAAACATGGACAAAGTAGTTGAATTGTGACTTAATGTCGTTAAATTCATGCAATGTAGGTGTTTCTATGGAAAAGATGGAATTCAGAAGAAAAGAGCCGAAAAAGGACCAAAACGGAACAAAGCGATAGTTCGGGGACCAAAGGTGCAAATATTGGAAAGTTGAGCTAAAGTGCAGAACTAGAATGAAAATATGCCAAGTATGAGATTGAGGACGATACAAGACGATCGGAGGAAGAAAGAAATAACATTGAACTGAATTGAAGAAAAGTGAAAGATGAAGGACTAAATTGCAATTAATCAAAAGATGAGCCGAGCAAGTGATCAAGGAATTGATTGACCCAAACATCAATTAGGAGTCAATATTTGATAATGGAACAAAGGAAAGAAAGAAAAGAGATCAAGAAAAGAGAAAACGGAGTTCAGGGACAAAAATAGCAAAGTTGTAAAGTTACAACCTTGCGGCCGCATGTAACTATACCATGCGGCCGCACATGAGGAGGCAGGGATATTATTGGGGCATCACTTGAACCATGCGGTCGCACGGCTTTAAAATCTGATGAAAATTCTGAACTTTCGTTTTTAATTGAAACTCTTTCGGGGCTCCGTGAGGACATGATATAAAAGCCAAAATTTATCAGAAATAGGGCAGAACGTCCAAGGAGAAGAAAAATATAACTTTTGGAGGCAAGGAACACGAACTTGAAGTCGATTTCACAAGAATTCAAGCGGGTTTTCAAGATTTTATTCAAGATTTCAAGAATTTTCATATGGGTGCTATTCTTTTATTTATAAATTTCGTTTTTTCTGTAATTATGAATATTCTAGGCTAGGTTTTCAATTACTAGGTGATCGATGAATTGTTGTTTGTTATTTTAATTCCATATTTCATGAATTTAATATAAAGACTCGTTTGGATAATTTGATTGGTTTACATGCATTAATTTTCTTCCGCAATTAGTGGCTAATGATTGTGTGAGTGTTGATGACTTATTTCTTACATTTGAGAGAAGTGGAATAGGTTCGATAAGGTGTAAATTAACATAGGGTCCGATAGGGGATAGAGATATACCCCTATGCTTTATGCAATTCTTTAATTGTTCACAAAACCACATGCATTCTTGTATATTTGTATCATCCATAGAGATATAGGCTGGTGGTGTGCAAGAATAGGTCTAATATATATCGAGAGAATATATTGGATAGAATTAGGAACATTGAATTGGCAAATTTCCATCGGGTCATTAATTTTATGAAATTAGGGTTTTTATAACTTCAATTGGGGATTCGTGATCCTAGTGACTTTTGTTTGATTCATTTCCATAAATTAGCTTTTGAATTTGCATAATTTCATTTACTTGAGTGTTTGAGTCGTTTAATTAGAGAAATTTCGAAATTAGGGTTTTCAATAGAAATTAGGATTTTTAATTGAAATTAGGGCTTTTTGCATTTAAATCATATTTTCACTCAATTAGATTCAGTTAATGCTAGATTATATAGAATTGAACTACTCAATCTTTAAGGGACGATATTCGGACCTTTTAAAATCCACTTTATTACTTGTTACGAACCGTACACTTGCGGTAGTTTTAAATCGAAAGAATTATTTCGTGAACAGGGATCAATAATTATCACATATGGTTGCATGATGGCGCTTGATTCTACACCCGTGTGTTCTAATTACAGGTTAGCTTAAATATTAAGTTTTCAAGAAAATTCAGTGACATTAATGTTTACTTCTTACATCATTATTGCTTTTTTAAGGCTTATGAGTTTATTATTATTTTCATTGCAGTACAATATACCATCTGGTGAAGTCACCAGCTTATTGGCTCTCCATTTTGTTAATAATAGTTGTAGGATTGCTCCCTCGTTTTGTTTTCAAAGTTTTGTAACAAATCTTCTGGCCTTCAGATATCCAAATTGCCAGAGAAGCAGATATACTGAGAAAAAGATGGCCTTTTTTTGGTCAAAAGCCAGATCAGGTTTCAAGCAGACATGCTTGCAATCTTTATTGTTTCAGTTAACTCTGTCGTGGTAAAGCTCCCCTCTGGTTGTCCATATATTGCTTCCGTCGGTCATCCTGGTGTAGAAGTTACTGGTAAATTTATATATTTTATTTAATTGCACAGCAGACCTTTTTCCCTGTCATGTAACCAATGCTTGATTGCGATCTCTCATCTTAAGTACTTACCAAAACTATGGTTTGTAGATCTAGCAACGCATTGCGTATAGTAATTGATATTTGCCTCATGCCATATTGTTCTTGTTGTTTAGATCTCTGTGGCATTTCGTGCAAATCTGACTTGCCAATTTGATAGATCCTAGCTCTTAAGGACTATGACACTGTGTACAATAATCAATTGAGATCAGACTGCTTTCTTTTTCTTACTTATGTATTGCAATCTGTCTTTTAAACAGCAACTATACAGTTAAGAAGAGAAATTTTTACTGTACAAGCATGAGGTAGGGGGGATATATTTCTTTTAGGAGTTGGCAGAACACAGTTCTTAATGATCTCTGTCTCCTTTTATCCATATGCCATTTGTTTATATATTGATGATAAAAGTAAGGTGTTTTTGGTCATGACTTCAGTAGTGAATGTTCACATGGAAGAAGCTAATTAATAGCTTCCATGAATTTACTCAGAGCCTGTTTGGAAGTGATTTTGAAAATTGATTTTTTGACCGTTAGGAAAAAAGTGGGATCTACCCGTGAGAGAAAAAAGTCAAAGATGACGGCTAGAATAGTGAAATAACGGTTAAAAAATCACTCCCAAACAGGTTGTTATTGTGGTTCTAAATTTCGTAGTTGTACTTCGTGTTTCTTTTATGAACTCAAATCCAGAGGGTATTTTTTTTCCCTTAATTTTCTCTGATAAATCAGTTATTCTATGATCATCCATTTCGAACTTGTTTGGCCATCCATTACTCTAGATTTTTTATAAGAATATAGGTACAAAAGTTTGGCACATTGGTGTTTGTAAGGTTTTCCCGCTTCTTTCTTGGATTTTTCCTAAATCATTGCTTTTCAATGCTTCAGGTTGTCTACATGACTTGTCGCGAGCATATGAACAAGTTACCAGACTCGAAAAATGCTTGGCTTTATAGAAAAGTGAGAGGAGCGGGACCGACTCCAAGCTGTGTTGATAAAAAGAGGTTAAAGATCAAATAATTCGGATGAGGAGAAATAGTGACCTAAAACCAGGAGGGGGTGTGCTTGGATATTTGCTTGGTATATGCATGAAGATTTTATTTTGATTTATGCAATTTCAGGCCAGCACTAAGAACTTAAATCTCGAGTAATTTTAGTTGTGCTCAGAAGAGAGCCGAGAAAAGAAAAACGAAGGGAAAGAACCAGAAGAGAGGGAGGAAGAAAAGAAAGAAAGAAATAAACCTAATTATAAAAAGTAGGCGTTGATTTTACTGAACTAGTCAAAGAATGTTTTACTGTTCCAGGAGTGTGACGAATGAAATAATTTTTACTCCCTTTCGAAATATGCAAGGTTATTAGTCCCTTGGTGTCAGCTGAGAAAATCCCTTGCCCCTTGTGATTGTTTAGTAGATTGATATTGCAATGTTTATATAAAACTTCAATATTTCTGTAATTCGTGTTTAACATATTCTTTATTAAGTTTAGAATTAATTTACTTATACAATCATAGTTGACAATGTAGACAGTTGATTTAAAAAAATTGTTTTTGAAATTTTTTGAAAATGATGAATGTGATGATGATTGTCAACTATCATTGTTCCTATAAACTATACTTTTTAGAAGAGGTAATTCAAGAGTAGTATTAAAAGTATCTCAGTTCTCTCATATACTGATGGCGATATGTTTGGCTCATGTTTGTAAAAATTCAAGTTACTTTCTTATTCACACGTTTTGAAGAATACATGAGCAATAAATTATTTTTTGATTTGAAATGTTTATACACACTTTTCAAGCATACTCCAAATTACGCTACTTACTGATATTTTGCATGAAGTAAAGGTATATGAACCAAGAATACGGAAGATTATAAATGTAAATCAAGAATGTTTAATCCTTTGTTGACGTGACATTGAGATCATTAGGTATGGAAGGGATGCCATTTGTGTGAAGTAGTCTTTGAGGTCGAGCTTTGGATTGAAAGGCTGTTTCACTTGCACTTTGGTCATTCACCATTTTGTTCGTAATATTCCAAATGATGGTTGTGTTTAAAAAAAGAAAAAAGAAAAAAAGTAATAACAATAATAATAATAATAATAAGGGAAAATTGCATCCAAGGTACCAAAATTTTTGTTTATTAGCAGATTTTGCCCAAACATTTCATTTGTACCACCGTGAGTACCAAACCTTTAAAAAATGTGAAACTGATGTCCAAATAGATGGTTTCTGTTAGTTTGAAAGTTAGTTGACCCAATAAATTGACTTTGACCAATTTTAAAAGGGGTAGAATTGTAATTTTGAATTAAAATTTAAAAAGAAAAAAAAAACAATCACTGTTCTTCTTCTCTTTCACACCCCACCCCAAAACCCATCCACCGCTAACAGTCACCACCAATCGTCGGCAACCACCACCCAAAGCCATTCACAGAAAATAATCTACCCAAAACCAAGAAAATTGCAGCAATGGGTGGCTACAGGTGAACCACCACTGCCTCCCACCGACGCTATTCCATAGCTAGGACTCTTCAACTGAATTATTTGGACCTTTCTTGAATTGCCTTTCTACCTGCGACTGCGTTCACCTACTAGAAATCGTATCTGCTTTCCACCGTGACATTTTGTCGCCTTTCCTTTCTAGGATGCTCTCTTCCATCCTTCGTCGCCTTCGCAACCCCGACTTCGCCTTCTGTTTCGCCTGTGTCGACGCAATAACCTCCATCACCATACACATCACAAAATTCCCGGCATTCTCAAGCCCCTTGTAGATACTATTTTGAATGAGTAAGACCATAGCTCGCAGATTGATGCTTCGCTTTGCCTAGCTATCGCAACGGAGGAGGTGCAGGAACCAACATGATGGAGCTAAAAACGTTGTCACAAAGGCTGCCGAAAGCATTGTGAGCATTGGTGCTTGTTCTTTGATGTAATAAGTGAGAGTTGTGAAGGAGAAAATGAATCGGGCTGTAGAGATTTGGAGAGATGTTCCAGCAGGAGGTGGGGTGTGGTGGTGGGTGTAGGAAGGAAAAGATGAACAGTAAATGACCTTTGATTTTTTGTTTTTCTTTTTTTTTTTTAAATTTTAATTCAAAATTATAATTTTACCCCTTCTAAAATTGGTCAAAATAAATTTATTGGGTCAACTAACGGTCAAACTAACAGATACCATTCATTTGGACCTCAGTTGCACATTTTTTAAAGGTTTGGTACTCACAGTGGCACAAATGAAAGGTTTGGACAAAGTTTGCTAATAAACGAAAGATTTGATACCTTGGCTGCAATTTTCCCTAATAATAATTGGAACAAAAGTTGGCATTATCAAGAATTGGCCCCTTGTTGACGCTTGTCCGAAAGGGCCAAGCAAGTGGGAAACGCTACATTTTTCCACCACGTGATTTTGAATTTGTTTGTGAACATGCCTCCCTCCCATTCAATACGTTCTCATTCTACTTGAATTTCCTAGAATATTCAACAATTAAGTGCCTTTTTTTTTTTGGATAAAAATCAATTTTATTTTTTATTTTATTTTTTGTAAATTTTAACAAAAATTGATAAATATAGTGAATACAGAAAATGAGTATTTAAAATTAATTATTAATTTTGACTTAAATTTTTATTGACTTTTTAGTTAAATCAAATTAGAATTGAAAAAAAATAAAATTATATCTTTCATATTTAAATTGTCAGTTCGGTATAACATTACATAACATGTTTACGAGACCAAAATGCAAGCAAACCAGCTTCACAGTAGATAACTGGTTCACTATTTAATAGGTTGACTCGATATGAATTTTAAAACTAAGCTTCATATGTTGTCACATAACTATTCTTTAATACTAAAGGCCCGTTTGGTAGGGATTTTGAGAATTGATTTTTTGACCGTTAGAAGAAAAGTGGGGTCCATATGTGAGAGAAGAAGTCAAAAATTACGGCTTGAACAGTAAAATAACGGTCAAAAAATCAATTTTTTGGAGCAAAAAATCCATACCAAACGGGGCCTAAGAAAATATAATTATTAAACCTAGACACGTGACTGTGTTTCAAGAAAGAGAGATATTGACATTATTGTTACAATAAAGCTTCACTACACCATGGTAGTCCTCTCACAATGTGAGGGGTCCACATGAATTTTATAATTGTGGACCCCTTCATTATGAGAGGGGTGTAAGGATATAAAACACTAATTGCTGTACATCAAGCACTATTGTTATTGTTATTAACGAGGTTAAGAAATTGTCAAAACTAAGGATCTTAGAAGCTTGAAAATCTAGATTCTCTAATAACAATTTGTTATGAAAAACTACATAGTTGAGATAAAAGCTAATATCGTGAAAAGTATAATCGGTTCCCATCGCCTTTATCTAATGAAGCCATCGTAGAATGTCGACTTGTCTAATTTGCTTCTTATGGTCTATAAAAGAATCCTCATTAATCTCTTTCAAACTAAGTTAATCATTGCTTGTTAATTCTAGCTTCCAAACTTTGATCCCCATTTTTTAAAATTCATTTTCACTCAAACATTTTACGGGACTTACAATTTGTATTAATTTTTCAGCCACACATTTCATCAACTTTGACTAAAATTTACTAAAAACACTTATTATTATTATTATTATTATTATTATTTTTTTTTTTTTTTTTTATCAAAATCAAACTGGGGCTAAAAGTAGAATCCTTTATATTTACTAATTTTTTCCTTAACTATTAAGAAGTTTGTTTTGTTTTACTGCAGGTAGAGGGGTATTACTATTATAATGGAGAAGAACTCAAAATCCCCTGAGATTGCAAAATCCAGCCCTTGTTTGAGTCCCATTTTTGGAAAAAGAATGAATTTTTGATAGTGTATCGATGGGAAATGTGTGGTTAAAAAATAGAAAAAATTTTTGAATTTAATTGTAATATTATTTTATTGAAGATTATGTGATTGAAATGATGTCAAAACACTATTGAAAAGTACATTTTTTAAAAAAAATGAGGTTCAAACAAGGGGCCAATGGCTTATTGAAAAATAACATGACGATTTCTGCTTTTCATATTTCTGTCACCAGATTTTCAACTGTGTTACATGTTTGTTTTGTAGAAAATATGTCCACTTATTCAATTATTTGATAGTTGTATTATGTGTAAATGACAAATTTTAATATATTTTCAATATATCGAAAGCTGAATTGTGCTATGATTTGGTTTTTAATTCCGCGAAGAATATCAAATCAATGGTTTTGAAAAGACGCTTATAATTAGCCTTTGTTTGGTGGTCATTAAAAGAGTCTTTATTTATTTTTTAAGAAAAATAATCATTTGGAAATAGATAACAATATTGCTATTGTCAAAATCTGGTCCATTAATTTTAGAAATAGTTTTTGAAATGGATGAATATAATATTGACAAGTATGATTGTCAACTAATATTGTATGAAATAATTGTATAAGTAGCATGACTATTTCGACTATTTTTTTTTTTTGATATCCAGGTATCCCAACTTAAACCAAACTAAATTCTGGACCCTTGCCCCTAGAACCTTGGAGGGGGTAAATCGAGGGTTATGCCTCAACTGGATCACAGGTTCCCCCCATTGCCTGTACACTTCTGCGCACAAGAGACCCTCCTCCACAGTGATTGCTTCATACCACACCAGGAATCGAACTCTCCACTCTGTCGCTGAAAGCAAGACAATGTTGATTGATCCACCAGTTGAGCTGTGGCTCGGGGAGCACATGACTATTTTGACTATTGGTTTAAGGGATAGTTGCTATATTGGTCGCTAACCTCTTTTGTTGATATCTCATCTATATATACTAGATGAAAAAAGTTGATTGTTTTTAAACAATTCAATGATAGGTTGTCATCTGACATTATGTTAAGGATTATGTCAATCATTATATCTACATAATATGATTGTTTTTTGCTTGCACCTATATTTTTTTTAGGAAAATGCTTCTTATATATAACTATTTACATGATGATAAGTCGTCAAAATGTAAGTGAGAAAATTGTTTGATTGCTGAAAATTTAATCCAATTAAATCTCATCACATCATTTGTTAATGAATTATTATGTAAATTATTTTTTATATTCTTTTTCTTCTTGTGACCAAACTAGTCCAGTGTGATTTGATTGACAACCTGAAAGTAAAATAAAATAGTGAAAATAGAATGGTTATTTTCAATAAGATTGTAATCTAGAATGCAAATCAACTAGTGATTCTTTTAAATTTTAAACTAATAATTAAATGAATAAAGTATTTTGCAGATTTCATGGATGATAATTTGGATGATATTGTGTGCGTATTCAAAAATAATTTTGATAGGAAAGTGTGTTAAATTCAAAAATTATTCAATTATGTGTCGACATGTGACATAATGTCACTAGTGATGCTAAACAAAATACACAAGTAGCATGATTGTAGTTAAATATTCTAGTATTAATTATTCAAAAATTAAACCTTTGCTACAGCCTATTTAACGGTGCCAAGTGGCATATGACTTAAGCAATGACATTCCAAATGTACGTCATTCACATGACCTGAGAAAATACTAAACGCGCCTCTCGACGCGTGTGAAAACTTCCTTTGCATCCCATCGTCCAAAAGCTCCCAACGCGCAAAAGTATGTCGTTTAGTGATTAACTTCGCGTGCGATCGTCTCCAAGTAGTTTCTAGCTATTTTCTCTATATATAAATTAGTTGTTTCATATTCCTTACTCAAGGCCAAAAAAAATGGAGTTCTCTACTGGCCGGAAACGGGTGATCGACAAGTTGACTCGCGGCCTTGAACTCATCAACCCACTCCGAGTCATGCTGAATGGTGATGGTGCATTAGAACTGCCTTTGGCTGAAGGTCTTGTGGACAAAATCTGGGATACTTTTAATGAGAGTCTTTCGATTCTAAGCTCAACTGGGTCCGATGAGGTTTCTCGATTACCGGCCGTGAATTGGGATGGCCGGAAATCTCAAGATTCCAGCGAAAGTTGCAAGACTTTTGAGTCGAAAAATCGGAGAGGACGATACAAGAGAAGGTAGTACTTCTCGTACTCGAACTCGATTCGCTACTTTGTTCAGTTCATTAATATATCTAAATAAAAAAAGAAAGGATTTTTCTAAATCACTATGAATTGGAATTGTGAGTACGTATAGATACAAACAGACAAGTCACTCTTTATCCTAGTAAAATTTTTTAAAGATTTGTTAATTTTTTTTTACTGAGATAAGATTAATTATTGCCTACTTACTTAAGTAAAGAGAAAAGATCAAGAAAATAAGAATCCCAACAGGGGATTGATGATGAAAAAAATATGTTGATGGTATATATTTATCATTTACTGATAATTTTACAAATTTTAAAACATAGGACAACAACTGAGACATGGACAAAAGACACCCCTACTTTGTTTGAAGATGGCCACGCTTGGAGAAAATATGGACAAAAAGTCATCCTCAATGCTAAACATCCTAGGTACCTACATATATGCTTATTGAAATTACATTAAATTTAAGGTAAACTGTATTGGACAATACTGAACTAATAAATTTTGTGGTATGTCTTAGGAGCTACTTGAGGTGCACCCACAAGTATGATCAAGGATGCCAAGCAAGCAAACAAGTGCAGCAAATTCAAGACGATCCACCAATATACAGGAACACATACCTTGGCCAACATACGTGCAACAACTTATTCAAACCTTGTCAAGTCATCATGGATTCCACTGTTAAGGATTCTTCCATAATTTTGAGTTTCGGTACGGCGTCGAAATCAACCAAACCCGTGGAATATTCGCCGGCAAGTCGGGTGATTCCAACGATTTTGTCATCTGATTATTTTGTGGGTCATGATCATCATCATCTGACGGCTGCAATTTCATCAGGAGTTGATCATGGGGATGTGTTTTCTTCTGATGTATATTCTTGCACAGCAAGTACTCACAGCATGGAGGCTGATATGATGGTAGAGTCCCTATTTGATGATTTGCCTGAATTTTGATGGACAAACCACTTGATCTAGAAAACAAAAGTTGTATTAATAACGGTTTATGTAAAGTTTATTTTGTCGAGTGTTTCTTTCTTGATGTAAAAAGATTAGATTTTTCTTATAAATAATCTGATTAGAATTGCAGGGCTATGTTTCTATTTCCATCAAGCTTATCATATGATTTCCTAAGGTAGAAAAATAAATATTTAAAGCAGATAAGAAAACTATAGTACAATTATTCAAAGAAATTTGATTGTAATTATTAAAGGTACATGGAGGGGACAGTTTGATAGAAACGATCCACTGATTTCTGTCCTATTCATTTGGATCCATTGACAAGCCAAAATGTATATGAGAAAAGGAAAAAGAACTGATCTGAATAAAAATGATTCACGGAATCTCTCCTTAAAATGTGTAGTTAATTAGCGAGTCATTAGCGCAAAACGTCCTTACGTATGGAGTTCATTGTACAAAACGTCTCAACATGCATTTTTTTCCTGAATTACAGAAATATTTTTACTTGACCATCGAGGGATTTTCAACAAGCATACTATCACTTCGGTGAAGATGACGAGGCTGATGTAGCTGCAACAAATTTCTTGAACGCTTCATTTGGATCCAGATTAACAATCTCCATATGCTACTAGCTTGAGAATAAGGTCTTAGTCAGGAAGTGGGGCAAACTTATTTGGTGACTTGGGGGCCGTGGATGTGTAAGGAAGGAGCGATGAGGTTAGAGTACGTATACATTTTGTCAAGCTGTTGAGAAAGGGATTGCGAGTAATCATCAACGAACTGCAAATAGAACTTATTGCTACAATATTAATGCGGCCCAAGTAATATTATTAATATATTAATTAAAGTGGTTTATTATTGCTAAAATTCTATTGATCCATTGAGAAGTGATAATCTTATAACTGTTCACTTTGATAGAAAGTGAATAGTTTTATGGCCGGTGAGAAACTATCTATCCTTGTTAATAAACGTGAATGAAATCCATCAAATTAAAAAACATTCAATTCAATAGAGAGAATAATTTCTTTATTATTATTATTATTATTATTATTATTATTATTATTATTATTATTTTAAAGATTTACATCTTAATTATGGTCATAGATTAATGTATGCTTCTTGATCAATTAAATTCAAATGTAAAAGTCATGAATTCTAAAGATCTTGACATTAGGGTTTAATTGCTTACAACGCGTCCATGTTTAAACCAATGAGCAGAACAACAAATGGAAGTGGTGAAAGTGCAAGAACTATTTATGAATACTACTTAAGGTAACCAACCTCTTTGTTCCATGGATAGCGAGCAAAGTATAACCTACCATATAATTAACTTGTTATGACGAACCTAATGGAGTTTACTTAGTTAAAATCTGTTGTAAATTGTTGCTTGATGATGGAAACTGTGAGAATTGGGCAATTTTTATGATAGTGGCTTGGCCTTTATGACAGATATACTAAGAAGCAGTCTCCGTGCTCACCTGTCTTCGTCAACTGGGTGTACTCACATTTGGTTTATGTGGAAAAGGTGTTGTTCGATTCATTTGCTATTTTTGTGTGGATGACAGAAGGCAGTGTAAAAAGAGCACCCATGTATTATGGCTGCACAAAAAAATCGCGAAATTGCTAATTGAACCAAAACCGTTGAGTTGAGTTCACGTGGACCCGTGGTTCTTTATCCTTAGACAGAATCAACCTGTTTCAAAATGACTTGGTTTATATTTTGATTTTCAAAAATCGTACAAAACCAAACCGAACTCTTTTAAAAATTTTTAACAAAAAAATTAATTTTATTAACTTAAAATTTTTATAGTTTTCACTTTTTAGAAAAAATACCAATTTAGCAATACAAATTATAATCAACCTATTGAAATAATCATAGGAAGTAAATTAGGCTAATCATTATTTGCTTAGGAATGAGAATCCCTGAACCCCTCAACTAACTCAAAATCTTACTTAGAATTTGAAGTAGTCCTCAAAATCATGGGAAGAAAATATATTAAGGGAACTGATGCTGCTGGCTTATGGGATGTAGCAGGCCTATGATTTAACAAGTTCACAGCACATGTCTTCACCCAATATCTAAACTAAACTAAAATTATTTCAAAAGCACATGAAAAGAAAAAAACGTATAATTTCAACAATTCAAATCATAATTCAACAAAACTACGTCAACAAATCCCGTCCAAAGTTTCAGAAGCCCTAACATAAACTCTCATTTCTATAACATTTGATGCTTGTCTGTCACTGCTGAATGAATTGCCAATCACCTTTGCCTGTTAGTCTACTAACTTGTACTTGAATCGCCTCTTTCTCTCTTATCTTTTAGTAAGTCTCAGATTCTCATTCAAGTAATTTTTTTTGTTGTTCTTTATTTTATTTGTTATTTTTGAATTTATTATATATTTGTGATTTGTGGTTTGGATAGAAAAATAACTATTTGTATGCTTAGATAATTAATGAACTTGTTTGTGGTTTGGAAAGAACGAAGGACAAATCAAATTGATTGTGTGAAAATGTTAAAATTCTCTAATTAGTATTACTACACTCCACTTTCATAAAATAGTTAAAATATGGAATTCATCAATTCCCAGTAAGTCGAAACTCTATCAATCTTTGTACATCTCAACATCCCGTTAAATCCTTATTTAACATCTCACTAATAAGATGAAAATAATTTTAACTAAACTACAATAGCAGAATGTAACTCTACCTTTACCAATTGCTATATGATAATATAAATGTCGAACAAGAAAAGATAAATAAAAATGAAAACATATGTATTTGTTCTATAATTTATTCATGGTAAATATGAATGTAATTTAATTTTTAAAATTATTAGTTCTCTTTTAAACTTATTTATTAACTTATGCTAAATATATTACTATCTAAAAGTGACGAATCCTCTATTGATCATTCACAACCTTCATATGGTTCTTGACATACCCGAACGATGTCATTTTAGCGGCCTTGGTAGAGCAACATCCAACACCGTCAAAACATGACTGTCCTCATACAAGGCATTATGATGATCTCAAGTCATAGGACCAATTTCACTACCGAACTTTAGAGATTAACCACTGACACTCAGATAGTTATCTATGTGGAATCTCTTAGCTGGTCTCCAATATTTTGTTCTATAACAAAATATCCACGTGTTCAATTTAAGTGTCACTACACTTTAACTTGTGAGATCAGCTACTTACTTCACACGTAAGAAATACCACACGTAATAGTCTATCTGTAATAACGATATCCGTATCTCGTTATTACTTACGACCACGGATTATTCAAGATCCAATCATACGTAATTTGTATCTCACAATCACAACTCATTGTGATTAACAAATTACTTAAGCTTAGATCTTCGAACTCTATTATTTAATATTATTTATCACAAAATTAATTTAAGTAAATAATAGATCTTGCCAAAATTAAATACATCAAACATATTAAAAGTGTTTACAACCTAAATCGATTGGATCTAGGGCATAACACTTACAAACTCTCACTTGCACTAGATTCAATCACTCATATATCTAATATCATAAGCGTCCACATGACGATCATGTTTCTGATGTGACAACGACTTTGTCAATGGATCTGCAATATTGTCATCTGTGGGAACTCGCTCTATCGTTACGTCATTTCTTTGTGTAATCTCCCTGATGAGAAGATATCGCCTTAATACATGTTTGGATCATTGATGAGACCTCGATTCCTTCGCTTGTGCGATGGCTTCATTGTTATCACAATACAAAGGTATGGGATCAACAATGCTAGGAACGACTCCCAATTCATTAATAAACTTCTTGATCCAGACAGCTTCCTTCGCTGCTTTAGAAACAACAATGTACTCGGCTTTTGTTGTTGAATCAGCGGTTGTCTCCTGTTTGGAACTTTTCCAACTAACTGCTCCATTGTTGAGAGTAAACATATATCCTGATTGAGACTTGCTATTATCTTTGTCAGATTGAAAGTTGGCATCAGTATACCCATGAATCTTTAGTTCATTTCCTCCATAGATCAAGAATACATCTTTAGTCCTTCTCAAGTACTTAAGAATGTTCTTAACCGCTATCCAGTGTTTCTCACCAGGGTTTGCTTGAAACCTGCTCGTAACACTTAGAGCATATGAAACATCTGGTCTCGTACATAACATCGCATACATCGCCGAAGCATAAGAAATCTTATCCATGCGATTCATTTCATCATGTGTTTTAGGACACATATCTTTTGAGAGGTAAATTCCATGTGACATGGGACATAAACCTCTTTTAGACTCTTCGATATTAAATCTTCTCAAGATTTTATCTATGTACGAAGATTGGGATAAGCCTAATAATCTTTTAGATCTTTCTCTATAGATCTTGATTCCCAAGATATATGCTGCTTTTCCGACATCTTTCATGGAGAAATTCTTTGACAACAATAATTTTACCGATTGAAACATTGGGATGTCATTTCTCATTAATAATATGTCATCGACATATAATATTAGGAATACGACCACGCTCCCACTTGTCTTCTTGTAAATACACGGTTCATCTTCATTTTTTATAAAATCAAACCTTTTGATTGTCTCATCAAAACGAAGATTCCAGCTCTTTGAGGCTTGCTTTAATCCATAAATGGATCGATTTAGCTTACATACTTTGTTGGCTCTTTTGGATTCAAAACCTTCAGGCTGTGTTATGTACACCTCCTCTTGTAAGTTTCCATTAAGGAAAGCAGTTTTGACATCCATTTGCCATATCTCATAATCATGGTATGCAGCTATTGCAAACAAAATTTGAATGGACTTTAGCATGGCTATAGTTGAAAAAGTTTCATCAAAGTCAATGCCTTATCTCTGTGTGTAACCCTTCGCTACTAGCCTTGCTTTGTATGTATGGATGTTTCCATCCACATCGACCTTCTTCTTATAAACCCATTTAGAAACTATCGATTTTATCCCACTTGGAAGATCGACCAAGGTCCAAACCTTGTTCTCATACATTGAGTTCATTTCCGATTCCATGGCTTCTTTTCATCTCTTCAAGTTAACACTTGACTTCGCTTCTGCGTAATTTGTAGGTTCATCATCCTCCACTAATAATACTTGATTAGTAATCGTGAATTCGTACCTTCTGGAAGATCGAATGATCCTACTTGATTTAAGCTGAGCTAGAGTGTCCTCAGGGTTCTCTACATCCTGATCAAGAGTCTGTCCATCAACAGGTGTGGGATCAGACTCGGGTTCATCTAATTGGTCAACAGTATCTATGGATTCTTGAACTTCTTCAAGTTCTATTTTGCTCCCGCTTCCCTCACCTAGAATAAACTCTTTCTCTAGAAATATGGCATGTCTTGAGATGAACACCTTCTTCTCAATGGGATTATAAAACTGATATCCAATTGTCCCTTTTAGATATCCCACAAATACGCATTTATCAGATTTAGCCTTAAGTTTATCTAATTCATTTCGCTTTACATAAGCGTCAGAGCCCCAAACTTTCATGTGAGATAAGTTTGGTCTTTTTCCTCTCCATAGCTCGTATGGAGTTTTGTCGACCGATTTAGATGGGACACGATTAAGTGTGTAGTACGCAGCAATTAGTGCATGACCCATGTTTGCATGGCTCATCATTGATCGCACCACGTCTAACAAAGTGTGATTCCTCCGTTCAGATACACCATTATGTTGTGGTGTATACGGCAGAGTCCACTGCAAGAGAATCCCATTCCCTTTTAGATAATCAAAAAATTTTCCCTTTAAATATTCTCCACCTCGATTTGATCTCAGCATGAGAATATTTTTTATATCAGCGTGAGAATATTTTTACCAGTCTTTGAATTCCTTGAATTTTTCAAGTGCTTCATGCTTGAATTTCATCAGATACACATAACCATATTTTGAATGAGTATCAGTGAATGTGATGAAGTAAGAGAAATCATATCTGGCGGTGATTGACATGGGTCCACATACATCAGTATGTATTAGTCCCAGCAGTTCTGTGGTTCTTTCTCCTTTTCCAGTAAAAGGGAACTTGGTCATTTTGCCTAACAAGCACAACTCGCATTTGTCAAATGATTCAAAATCAGTTGACCCCAAGAATCCATCTTTATGTAACTTGGAAATGCGTTTGTCGTTAATATGACCCAGTCTGCAATGCCAAAGGTATGTATTATTTAGATTATCACTTTTATGCATTTTACTTTCTATATTCATAATAGATGACTCAGTATCAAGAATATAAATTCCATTTTGTAACACACCACAACCATAAAAGATCTCATCTTTATAAAACGAACAACGATTGTTCTTAACATTAATTGAAAAACCATTCATGTCCAAACATGAAATAGAAATAACATTTTTAGTAATGGCGGGAACAAAATAGCAATTTTCTAATTCTAATACTAAGCCCGAAGGCAGTGGTAAGAAGTATGTCCCTACAGCTAATGCAGCAACTTTTGCTCCATTCCCCATGCGTAGGTCAACTTCTCTTTTTCTGCAGTGGTCTACTTCTCTTTAGTCCCTGCATATTTATACAAATATGAAATCCACATTTGGTATCTAATACCCAAGAAGCTAATGAAGTAGACATATTAACCTCGATAACAAAAGTACCTGAAGTAGAAGTTTCAGAAGACTTCTTTCCCTTCAAGCT
>NW_019230349.1:185165-203916 GCF_002742605.1 Olea europaea var. sylvestris
CTCTGCCATTTTGCACCGGTATAGTTGTTTAGAGGTCTCATACCTCTCCACACGAGATTGTTCATCATACAACTCCTTGAGATGAAAAATCATAGTGTACGCATCCATACCCTCATGTTGCTTTTGCAACTCAGGTGACATAGCTGCAAGCATCACACATACTGCAGTGTTATCGTCATCACTGTGTTTGTTGTAAGTAGCCACCTCTTCCTGAGTAAAATTTTCAGTAGGCACCTCTGGAAAGGGCTGCTCAAGGACATACCCAATATTCTCATGCTTGAGAACAATTCTCAAATTGCGGTACCAATCGAGAAAATTTGGTCCGGTTAGTTTGTTGGCATCCAGTATGCCTCTCAAATTCATATGATTACTCATGATTCAAAAACTGTAAATAACGAAAAATATAGAAACTGTAAATGACGAAAAATATAGAATTAATATATATTATAACGCATATGCACAAATTCAATATGGACTTTAATTAAACGTGCTCCCACTGTTTAAAATAAATTCATGACCCTCATACATAAATTATTTGAATCCACATTTGATTCCTAGTGGGCTGAGATCCCATTCGTTGTATCAAGATCTTGAGTGTACTCAACAAATCTTAATAAAATATTTGGGTAGATATTATTATCAATTTTATCTCCATACAACTCTCAGATCATTAAGTTGACAACTCTTTTGTCTTCACACATCTTATGTGTTAGCTTAACATGCCTCTAGAACTTATCTCCTTGAGTGCGTTCGACAAAAGATAAATTTTAGTTAAGTCAAACCCTTCATTCAGAATTATCAAATATTTCATAGTGTCAAACATATCTCTAATAGACAAGTCTTGAATGTACTCAACAAGTTAAGGTCGATTTAGGATTCTTGTTTTTCACTATAATGATGGAAGGTAAATAATACTAACTTAATATTTTAACGAGAGATTTAACATGCAATTGTCTCATCAAGTGTGTGTGTGTGTGTATATATATCTTTACAGAATTTATAGTCTGTCTTTTTAAGTTGTTTTTGAATTTGTAACTCTACACATTTATCTTCTAAACATCTTATTACATGTTGTATTCTTTGTCCTATACTCCATTGTTTTTCGGGTTCTTCCTTTACTGCTGGTAAATTATTTCATTTATTTGTAATTTCTAGTCCTATTGGTCCTGATAATTTATGAAATAATTTATTTTCGATTTCTTGATTAAATGAAGAAGATAACTTAGATTTTGGAACTATAGAATTAATTGACAATGAAAAAATCTATGATATATTAATAACAGAACAAGAAATAGAAAATCTAATTTCTAGATTAGAAAAAATGGAAATAATAGGAGAAAATATTTTTAAAATACTGGGAAAAAGATAAAATATTATGTGAATTAAAAATCAAGAATCCAGAATACATAATTAAAACTAAGAATATAGAAGCAACAAATTTAGATTTAGAAGATTTTAAAATACATATAAAAGAACTCTTGGAATTAGGAGTAATTAGAAAATCAGATAGTCCCCATAGATCAGCAGCCTTGATAGTTAGAAAGCATTCAGAAATTGTTAGAGGAAAAAGTAGAATGGTCATTAATTATAAAAGACTTAATGACAATACTATAGATGATGCTTATAATATACCAGATAAGACAGTTCTAATAAATAAAATCCAAGACTGCAAAAATCTTTAGTAAATTTGATTGAAAATCAGGATTTTGGCAAGTAAAAATGCGTTCAGAAAGTATTAAATGGACAGCTTTTACTTGTCCAAAAGGACATTTTGAATGGCTTGTAATGCCATTTGGAATTAAGAATGCACCAAGTATTTTCCAAAAAAAAATGGAAAGTATTTTTAATAGACATAGTAAGTTTGTAATAGTATACATAGATGATATTTTAGTATTCAGTAAAAATAAATAAGAACATAGAGGACATTTACAAATAGTATTTTCAGAATTTATTAAACACGGATTAATAATTAGTAAAAAAAAATGATTTTATTTAAAGAATTTATAGATTTCTTAGGAGTTAATATAGGAGAAGGTAAAATTAAGTTACAATCTCATATTGTTAAGAAAGCTTTAGAATTTTCAGACAAACTAGAAGATCAAAAACAAATCCAAAAATTCTTAGGATTAGTAAATTATGCTAGACCATTTATAAAAGATTTAGGAAAAATAGCAGGACCTTTGTATGCAAAGACATCTTCTACAGGACAAAAATTTTTTAATCAAGAAGACATAAAATTAGTCCAACAAATAAAAGAAAAAATAAAAACTTTACCAGAATTGGCTATGCTATTAGATTCAGAATATTTAATTATAGAAACAGATGGAAGTATGACAGGATGGGGAGCTATATTAATTTGCAAACCCAATAAATATACTGATAAAAGTACAGAAAGAATTTGTAGGTACAATAGTGGAAATTATAGAGAGAAAGGAAATTTAAGTAGTATAGATGCAGAATTATTAGCTATAAAATATGCATTAGACAGTTTTGAACTATTTATCATATTTAAGAAAGAAATAACTATAAGAACAGACTGTATAGCCATAGTTTCCTTTGTCAATAAAATGAAAATAGATTCAAAAAAAAGTAGTAGAAGAAGGTGGTTAAACTTTATAGATAGAATTATAAATACAGGAATCAATATAAAATTCGAGCATATTAAAAGTAGTGATAATAAAGCAGCAGATATACTAAGTAGAATAATAATATATAGAAATTATTAAATTTGCTTAACATAATTTTGTTATACAGATGACAAGGCCAAGGCATATAGACCAGGAATTCCACTTGGGAATTCATTTGCATCAAGATCTTTACCACAGACTCCATTTAATCAGAACATACCAATGTTACAAGACAGACTAAGGTTTGGAAACCAAGAACTTATAGTATTTTCAAATAGTAATATTTCTTTTAAAATTTTACCACATATTTCTTTATCTAGAGAAGAGAAATATATTTTAGACAATTTATGGATTTCTTATAATCAGAATCCAAAAGATCAAAAATATTTTCTTGCATGCATGAATGCATTGTCAGAACATTTTAGTCAGAACAAACAAAGATTTAAATTTTATGTTGTTATTAAGAATAAAAATCCAGGAATTTTCCATTCTTGGATAGAAGTTTTAGATTGCATTAAAAATTTTCCAGACCCTCTTTACAAATGTTTCACCAATTTTCAAGAAGCATTAGATGTAGCAAGACAGCAGATAGGAATAAATTTTTATTTATCTCCTTCTTTAAAGAATTACTTAGACCTTCCATTAGACTTTTCTCCAAGTAAAGACCAGAATATTTTCTGCCAACACTGTGAGTGTATGCAGAGAAATTACAAAGTTATCAATGAAGCCAACCAGAACCTTTCACTAGAAAGAACCCAACTCCAAAAGAAAGTGGCTCAATTGGAAAAAGAGATTTTGGTAACAGGTACTATGGAGCCCAAGAAGTCCATAGCTAGTCCAGCCCAAACGGTAGCTGGTAAAGGCTTATCAAATTCGTTGAAGGTTGTGGACTTACCAAAAGCCCAACAGACTCAGGGGACTGTTGATACCTCTACTAAATTAGATAATCGGACTCAGCAGACTGATAAATCTGCTACAAAAAGAGTAAAGAAATTTGGGATCTTTTAGGACAGCCCAGTGAAAAATTTGATTATCTAGTCAAATACAGTCCATCAGATCATTTTTCTCCAGAACATTTTTCAAATAACCCAGAACTTTCACAAGTCCAAGAAATTCAGCCCAATAAGGGAAAAGAAAAAATGGTAGCCCAAGATAGTCAAGACTGTTTTTTCCTTCAAGAATCACAAGACCCTAATCCAGATACTATTTCCTTAGAAAAGATTTTCTTCTTTAGAAAAGATTTTTGAAAAAATTGAAGAATTTCAGAAGCAATCCAAAAAAGATGAAGGAACTTCTTCCAGAAAAAAGAAAAAAATTAAGAAGAAGAAAAATGATGAAGGATTAAAAGAACAAATTAGAGAAGCAGTAAATCAAGTATTTGAGACAATTCTAAAAAAGAGCCATGAAGAAGAAAAAGAAATTGCAGAATGCTCAGATCAAAAAGAAAAAATGAAGCCAGTAATTCCAGACTTTCGGATGAAGACGAAGACGAAAATCCATAGAACGAAGGATACAATAATTCAGACAGTGGAATGTCATTTTCATCAGTGGCACGCCACAATCTTGATACGTGATAAAAATTTTCAATAATGCAGAACAAAACAAATTTGACAGAAGAAAAGAAGAAAAAGTAGAAGACTTTTTATCATTATACTCTAGATTTTTAGACTAAAGTTCTCATTATTGTTGAACTATTAGAAAAGGTGTCGGACTTTTTGAAAAAGAAAAGATTCCCATTTGAATTTTTAGACATTTGAAAGACTTTTTTGTAAAGTTGGTGGAAATCTTGCAAAAGAAAGATTCCCAACTATAGACCTTTAAAATTTTTAGCAAAAAGACGTAGAAATTTTTGCCATTTGTTAGACTTTGAATTGGCCAGAAGTTTCTCGATGAAACGTGTGTCTTTCTTAGGGATAGTTTAGACTTTTTGCTCCCAAGAATTTTTCTATTTAAGAAATGAGTTTCATTTGGTTTAGGCAGAAGTTTACAACTTGTGCACTCTCTGCTATCCAAAAAACCTTTTGAAACCTTTCCTCCAGAAAAATTCTCAATCCAAAAAACATTGTACAGCTGAAACACTCTTGGGAATACTTAAGGTATTCTTTTATCTTTTAAGTTTATTTATAGAACTTTAGGGACTTCCCGAAAGGGAAATCCTTAGTTATAAATCTTTTTAAAGATGAATTTATAAATCCCTGATTTATGTTTTACTCTTTTATGTTTATGTTTTTATGTTCATATTTTTAAGTAAATATTTGTTATGTTTATCATTTCATCCTATGCATATAATAAAAGCATAATTTGATTTCTAGAAGTCATACTGTTTTTAGGTTAATCCTAAGTGACCCAGATGAGTGAAAACTTTTGGCCAGAGTGAGCCTCTTTATGTTTTCTAGAGATGCTGGGGAAAGGAAAAAAATTAATCTAAGAATTTTATAAAGGAGTGCCACGGGTAACCTTATAAAAAAAAATCAGGTTCAAGTTTATATATCATAGGTGGTGAAAATTTAAAAAGAAAAAGAAAAAGAAAGGGATTTATATATGATTCTTAAGAAAGATTTATAGAAAACTAAGGAGAGTACTGAGTAGGATTAAAGTTATTAAAAGTTAAAAGTCTGAACAAAACAGCCTATTAAAACAGCCATTTAAAACAGCATACCCCCCCCCCCCATTTGGTATCAAAGCAAAAAAGGAAGTAGTGATCGGGATAGAAAAAAGCTTATGATATTAGAACTTACAGATATAAAAGAGAATAAATTGACCTACCAAGTAAAATATAGTATAGATATTTGTGGTTATTTTGAAGAAGATAATATTGTAGGAACATATTATAAAGAGTTAACTGAAATCTTAGAAATTTTAAGAATTACTAAAGCTTTACCTGTTGAATTAAGAGAAAATATTATAAAGAAAATTTTAGCAGAAGAATATAGACATATTTTTATAACAGAAAGAATCTCTTACGATTTAGAACTCTGGATACAAATAGAAAACTTGAATATTTAGACATAGATTTAAAGAACACCAGTAAAAAAGTACAAACTATTGATAATCATATAATCAAGTGTAATTTAGACAATAAGCATAAATTACATAGTTTATTTTCAGAAGATTCAAGTCAAAATTGTTTATTAGATCTAATCATAAATTTATCAAAAAATTTAGAATTAGAAAATATAAAAGAATCTTTAGATTATATTAAAAATCAAAATTCAAGTATTCTAGAAAAACTTGTTAAATTAGAAAAAATACCATCTAAGGTAGATTTAACAGAAATAAAAAGAATTTTAGATTCTAATAAATCTAAAGAAATAGAAATAGGATCAACATTAAGTGTAGAAAAAGACCTAAAATTATTAACAAACACTTTAGAAAAACTAAGTTTTAAAGAAACAGAAAAAGAAAAGGTAACTAGGAAATTACCTAAAGAATACAAATTTTCAAGATGAATACAAATCATTTCCTAGGAAGATCTAGAATAATAAATGAAAAAGCATCTACATCTAGACATAGTACCTCAAGTATAAGCAGAAATATAATAGAAAAAGTTTTAAATAGACCAGTACAATATAATCAAAATATAGAAGAAATCATAGACCCTCAACAAGATTATTTAAGATTTCAAACTAATGGATTAAGAATTCTTAACCCAGAAATATTATATAATAGAGGAATTTTTGAAACAAGAACACAATTTTTTAGACATAGTAGAGAAGTATCTGTTCAGTGTATAGGAAATCAGGTAAGAAAATTGAATTTAATATCAGAAGATTCTAAGCGAGAATTAAAAAAGAAAAATTTTAGATTTATGCATCTAGGATTAATAGTTATAGAAATAAAAGGACTAATGAGAAAAAATTTAGGATGTAAAGTATAGTTACTATATATGATGAAAGAATCAATAATATAGATAAAAGTATGATTGCTAGCACAGAAGCAGATATGAATAATAATAATGGTATAATTTATTGTAATCCAGATTTTTTATTAACTATTAAAGACTTTTAAGTTAAAATTAAAATAGGAATTCAAACAAAAGGATATGATGAAGTAGAAAGTGGAGACAATTTACTAATTAGTATAGGATTTTTAGGAAGATGTTCAAATAATTCTCAGACAAAATATAAAATTTACATAAATAAAGTAGTAAACTTAATGAGTAGTAAAGGAATTAATATGGTTAAACCTAAAGAATATTCATCAAAATATTAGTAGGATTAGAATGGGATATGGATAAATTCTTACAAAATCAAGAAACAATTATAGCACCACAGGAAGCATTAACTTATAAGGATATTTATGGAAGAACTAGTTTAAGATTTTTAGACTATAATCAGATACAAAGACAAAATGATTTTGAAGAAGAAACCAATCCTGAAGAAGAACAAAATGAACCATTTCAAAATCAAGTTCATATAGAATTAATAGATGAAGAATTTGATAGGATAATCTATCCAAAAGAACTAGGAATGAATTTAGATAATAAAGAATTATTAGAATTAGAAGATCAAATGTATCTTAATAAGACAATTACAGAATCCGAATACTTATAGTATGATCAAGAACAGAATATAAGACTAGGAATTATTAAAGAAGATAATAACTCAGAAAATTCAGACTTCAGTTATATAAAAGAACTTATGGAAGATTCTAATACATATAGAATATTTAGTGATACTCCTTTTGACAGAACAATTAAACATGAATCAATAGTTTATGGTGGAGGATTTCCTCCAAGAGGAGCTTATCCTTTATATAATAATACAGAAGGAAAATATACAGCAAGAGGAAGTGAAAGACCCTTAGAGAAGAAAATAGAATTTCAATCAGACCATAAAGCACAAATTTTAAATATAACAGCATATGATCCACAGATATGGAATAATGTTATAGATGTATGGAAAATTACTATAATAGGACATTATATTAGAAATTTTCAAGAAATCGAAGCTTTAGATATGTATAGATACTTAGAAACATTCTTAGGAAAAAGTGTAAAAGTTATGTAGGAAGCATTTAAATTAGAAAAGAAAGAAGAATTTGAACAATTAGTTAATATGAGAAATAATCCTTATAATTTTGTTAATAAAATACAGATATTAATAACAGGAGCAGACCCAAATTCAGGACATATGAGTATACAAAGAAAAGCTATGAGAAATTTAGAACAACTTAGTCTTTATAAATGGACTAAAGGAAGATATGTTAAGAACTTTTTAAATGAGTACCATTACTTAACTTCAATATCAGGAAACACATTTAATCAAGAAATCGGAAATAAATTATTTCATAAATTACCAGGACCATTAGGACTAGAAATTACAGATAAATGGAATAATTTACCAGCAGTAAAGGAAGAACCGGAAAAACAATGGAGTATAGGACAAAGAATACAACATATAATAAGATGTTTAGAAGATAAATGTGTAGAGTTACAAATTCAAAAACAACTTAAAAAGACAGACTATAAATTCTGTAAAGATATTTTTACCCCACAAACTTATGGAGCCTCTAGTTCAAGAAAAAATAAATATAATAAAGAAAGAAAGAATAAAGGATCTTTTAAGAAAAGATACTTTCTTAGAAAATCTAATAAGAGAAAACCATACTTAGATGAAAAAAGACATGTTAGGAAATTTAATCCAGAAAGAACTTATAAAAATAAACTTAGTTGTTATGTCTGTAATAGTAATGAACATTTATCTAAGACATGTCCAAAAAGAATAAATAATTATGATAAGAAAAGTAAATTAATAGAATGCACTAATTAAAATTTAATACAATTAGATGAATATATTTCAGATAAAAAATCTATTTATAGTATTATATCAATAGAAGATAAAGATTTAGAAGAAAATAAAGAATCTGATTATGAAATAATAGATGAATTCTCTAATATAAGATTACAAGAAGAATCAGAAGAAGAACTAAATCTAATGAATAATGTAATTATAGAATGTATACATAATTGGCAAAAATACAAAGGAGCAGATAATATAGCTTGTTACTTATGTAATTGGTACCCAGTGAGAAAGCTTAGAGCCAAATGCTTAGAATGTTATAAAGAAGTATGTATAAAATATTTAGAAGAAAAGAATTTTATTGAAAAAGAAGAAGTCAATTCAGAAATTTTAAAAGAAAAAATTGAAATATCAGAAATAAAAATTCTTAGAAAAAGAATTAAAAGTTTAGAAGAAATACAAAAATTTATAATAATTAATATAGAAATGTTAGAATATAATAATAAAAGAAAAATAATAGAAATAGAAGAACAAATTCAAAATACAGAATATAAAGAAAAAGAATATGTTTAGGTAATATGTAATCCACAAAAACTTAAAAGTATTAAGGTAAAATGTTATATAAGAATATGACAATATGAAATAAAATGTTTAGGATTAATATACTCAGGATACATTAATTGTATAATTAATAAAAAATTAATCCCAAAACAATATATAACACATTCAGATAAACCAATAGAAGCACAACAAATGGATGGAGAACTTTATACTTATATAGAATTATTACAATCAAGTAGTAAGATTAGTTTTGAGACAAATTGTGGTAGAAGTATAGAATATACCCTACCAAAAGAATCAGTTTGGATTAGACCTTTAAATATTAAGGATACATATTTTATTATAGGATTAAGTTTTTTACTAAAAGATAATGGAAGTGTTACAATTACTAAAGATTTCTTACATTTACAAAAATATACACTATTTACACCAACACAGATTACCTACTTCACATCAGAGTGCATAGAGAAGCGTGGTGAAAGTAGTAGTGGCAATAATTGTAAGTGTGAAAAAGAAAGAGAATGTCAATTGATAGAAGAAGATGATTTAGAAGAAATAAATCCTGAAATTTTAGAAGAAGAAATTTTAGAAGAAGATAACTTAGATTTTGGAACTATAGAATTAATTGACAATGAAAAAATCTATGATATGTTAATTACAGAACAAGAAATAGAAAATCTAATTTCTAGATTAGAAAAATTGGAAATAATAGGAGAAAATGTTTTAAAATACTGGGAAAAAAATAAAATATTATGTGAATTAAAAATCAAGAATCCAGAATACATAATTAAAACTAAGAATATAGAAGCAAAAAATTTAGATTTAGAAGATTTTAAAATACATATAAAAGAACTCTTGGAATTAGGAGTAATTAGAAAATCAGATAGTTCCTATAGATCAATAGCCTTTATAGTTGGAAAACATTCAGAAATTGTTAGAGGAAAAAGTAGAATGGTCATTAATTATAAAAGACTTAATGACAATACTATAGATGATGCTTATAATATACCAGATAAGACAGTTCTAATATATATATATATATCAACTATGCGAATAAATATATCTAAATAATAGTATGAATAATTATGGACTTATTTTATCTAGTTTTTCCGAGCCAAAGGGAAGACTAGTTGGTCAATTCCTAAGGGGTACAACATTGGATCAACATCAATGCACCATCTCCATGGTTTCCACCTTTTATTGCGCCTTCAATTAGTCAAGTTGCAACATGTATCCTATACTAGTTGGCACGCAGACCTAAAAGAAATTGAACTTGTAGGCCCATAATAATAACAATAACAATGGATTTACAGGTCCAATATAATAAAGAGCTCGTAGGCCCATAACAACAATAATAATAACAGACTCACAGGTCCAAAACAATTAAGGACTCGCAGGCCCATAAACAACAAGAAGTAAATCAACCATTCAACACATCCATATAGTTGAGTCCATAATCATCCATAAATAAACATTCATCACATAAATGTTTCCTATGTATAATATATAATATTATATGCAATGTCTCATAAATCTAGTAATTATAGTCATCAAAACTAATTTAAAATTTTGGAGTGAAATAATTAAATAATTAATTAATCATATTAATTAATTAACTTAATTGGCAGACCTATTTAATTAAAATCAAATTTTAACTAAATCTCGAATTAGAGTCCAACTCTATTTCCATAATTATTGGGCGAAGTAATTTAATCTAAATCAAATTTTCATTAATTATTAAATTAGAGTCATACTCTAAATTTTAATTTGCATTGGGGAAGTAGTATTAATTGAAATCAAATTTTAATTAACATAGTATTAGAGTCCAACTCTAATAAAATTGAATTAATATTTTAATTTAGGACAAAACTCCCAAATAAAATAAAATAAAAATTCAATCTAGGGTCAAAATTAAATATTTAAGTTAAAATCTAATTTTAACAAAAATATAAAAGTCGTCAAATTTTAAATATATCATTAATTTTGGGCCTAATTAGAAACATGGGTGAAATCCAATAAAATCATAATTTCAAAAGTCATTTTGAATTCAAATTTAAAACCATTTTCAAAATTTGCAATTTGACCCAACTCAAAATTATAACACAAGTCCCTCAATTTTTTTTAAATTACATGATAGGCCCTAAATTTAAAACTTTCAAAATGACGCCAACTGAAATTGCAGGCGGGGGCTTGCAATTACACTAATTGCAATGGAAGCCTCTCCTCCAACCCTCTCCTGTGGAACCCTAAAAATAAAAAAATATTTTTTTTATTTACTTACTGTTGGCGATGCTGGTCCAATAACCCGACGAGGAACTTCCAAGCGGCAGTTCCCCCAACCACAGGCATGCCTGCCGCTGCTTTCGATCGGCAGCAGCGCGTTGTTGTGCGTGTGGTGGTGGCGCACGGCCATTGCCACTGTCGCCACTCGACCCAAATTTTTTTTATTTTTTCAAAATCAGATTTTGAAAAAATAAAATTAAACACTATAATTGTTAGATTCAGGAATAAACATGATTAAATCAACTTTTAATTTAATTAACATGTAAATCAATTCCTAACAAATACAAAGTTGACTCTGATACCACTGTTGAGAATTTACTTACACATGCACAGGGAAAATAAAAATAATTTCAATTCCCACCAGGATTCATTTTTATATTTAGATAAGAACTGTGATGAAAATTAAACATTTTCTTGAATTTGCAAACTCCTTTGCGTTATCTTTGTTTCAATAACTTGAATCTGCCTCTCACAGCTGTCCAATTGTCCAGCCTCCAATGAAATCTATACAGAGAATAGACTGAAACTATTATGGTTTCTCCTCTTGTGCGAGCAAGAATTATGAAAACTCTATGGATCTAAAACCATAACTATGTATTTATATAAGCCCAAACAGGCTCGGCCCAATCCGATCCAATATTTAATTAAATCCGGTTCGTAAATTAATTAATCAAATTAATTAATTTATCCAAAAATTATTAAATTAATTAATTTACAATTTGCAATCTTCCAATTCTCTTTTGTGTGCGACCTATCAGGTTCCCGACCACGATACCTAACGACGTAAAATATTATTTTGATCTAATCAAAACTGATAGATTAAACACCCTTTTAATTTATCAAAATTCACACTCGCCATCCTAGATTGACATCTAGCAATGTATCAGGGCAACACATGTGACGGAAAATATCACGTGGTATGACAAAATCAAAACTGTTCGTTTACCATAAAACTATAAACCTTTCGTCAATATGATCCGATCAATTACGAGATATGAAAGTGTGTCAATCTCGATTATCGATCATATCTTTCATTCTACTATTAAGTCAATATGAATCGAAAACTCCTTTTCGACTTATGTGTATACATTAGTCAAGGATTTTGTTATTGACTTAATTGAATGAAACGCAGATCACAATCTCTTACTATCTAAGAGTGACGAATCCTCTATTGATCATTCACAACCTTCATATGGTTTTTGACATACCCGAACGATGTCGTATTAGCAGCCCTTGGTAGAGCAACATCCAATACCGTCAAAGCATGACTGTCCTCATACAAGGCACTATGATTAGCTCAAGTCATAGGACCAATTCCACTATCGAACGTCAGAGATTAACCACTGACACTCAGATAGTTATCCATGTGGAATCTCTTAGCTGGTCTCCAATGTTTTGTTCTATAAAAAATATCCACGTGTTCATTAAAGTGTCACTACACTTTAACTTGTGAGATCAGCTACTTACTTCACATGTAAGAAATGCCACACGTGATGGTTTATCTGTAATAACAATATTCGTATCTCGTTATAACTTACGACCATGAATTATTCAAGATCCAATTATACGTAATTTCTATCTCACAATCACAACTCCTTGTGATTAACAAATCACTTAAACTTGGATCTTTGGACTCTATTATTTAATATTATTTATCACAAAATTAATTTAAATAAATAATAAATCTTGCCAAAATTAAATATATTAAACATATTAAAAGTGTTTACAACCTAAATCGATTGGATTTAGGGCATAACACTTACAATGTGGGCATATGCACATGGATCAGGAGCCCAAGCGTTTTAGGAATGTCAATCGAACTGAAAATTCCTAATCTCGATGGGTGTGTCCTAACTTGAATGGGATGGAGAACCTCGATTTTATGGAGGATAGTGACGAGGACATTGTTAAAAAATTAGTCCATGAATTGTTGACAGAATTCATGGTACCCACCCCTTTTAAGTCTGTTTTTTTTTTTAAATAATAAAACAAAATGGAAATTTCAAAAAGTGAGTCATATTCATATTATCATATTTATAAATAAAAAATAATAAAATAATTGAGTAATGAGGTTGTCCCTATCCATCCTCGCTTGAAGCAAGAACGGGACAGGGAAAATGGGTCGCTGCCCCCAAAAGCTGTCTTCTTGTTATTCTTTGTTAGGGTGGTTGACGAATTACAAATGTTGTTTGTAAAAGTGTTGATGGAGGAGTGAAGACACATACATGGTACATTTTAATTTGAGAATGTATAATATTTATTTTATTGAAAAATATGTGATGAAAAAGAAGAAAGAAAAGTACATTTTCAATAAATGGAGCCCAAACAAGTTCTTAATGAAGTGCCCAAAAAATGTTCAAAAAGTTAGGAATAGCAAAAATCTCAACCCCGTGAAGAAAAAAAATAAAAAAATAATTTAAAAAAAAAAGGGGGGACGACAAATGGGGCAAGTTGTTGTCCTACCCTCGCCCCGCTGCCAAAACTACAAAAAGTATTAACTGCTAAGAAAGTGAAATTGAAAAATGTTGAAAAATGAAAGCTTCCGGAAATTTCAGATCAAGGACTGAGGTGTTGCCCGTCATAGGCCCCCAGGCCCCTGTTTAGCAACAAAATTCAAAGACTAAACGACATGGTTTACTAGCAAGAAAAGTCATCTTTACTTTTACTATAAGTCTAGCAGGTTAAGGCTCTTGATGATCATCACCTTCTCCACAGCTCACCTCAAAAATTGAAGAAGCAATGAACACCATAATTATCTTTGGAAACTTAAAATTTTCAATAATATTCATACTGGAATCGATTTTTATCTACAGCTTAATAGAATTCACCTCAACTTCAATTCAAAGTACAATAATGAACGCTTTACTCCCCAATCTGATGCTTTTTTCTTACGTGGTGGAAGTGAGGGCCTCTACGCTTCTTTTCACAAAACCCGAATCATTAGGATTTTTATTATTATTATTATTATCCCTTTATGCTCATTTATGATGCGTGAGTTGTGCATAACAACTGATTGGATGGAAGCAATTTTTCTGTTAAAGCGTGGTTTATTTTCAATGGGATGTAAAAGGCCAAAAAGGTTTATGGAATTTATGATTTTTTGAAACAAATTTTGTAATTCTAAGAATTTGAATTTTTCATATTTCTTAGTGGCCAAAACTTCTGAAACAATTATAAAATGTGGCGATGTGGCGATGAGATTTGAACAGGGTAAAGTCAAATTGTGTGATCTAGGGCTGCACAAAAAAATTGCAAATCGCAAATTGAATCGAATTCATTGGTTTGAAACTGTTTGTTTTGGACTTCTGGTCCATGTGTATCATTCCATATTAGGGTTCTAAACCAAACCAAATTGCTTGAAAATGTGTTTTGGGTTTTAAGGTTTAAAGAAATGCTTAAATCGAACCGAACTGTTTTTAAATTTTATAATTAAAAAATTTATTCTACTAACTTTAACATTTCCATTATTTAGAGAAGTGAGTACAATGCATGAATGCAATGCTAATCCCAAAGAGCTGATTTGTTATTCACTAATTCAACAATTTTTCAGTTTATGTTAATTTCAAATTCCCATTTCCAAGACAATCTACAACTAAGACGCTATATGTGATCCTAAACCATTATAATTGCCTCATCTCTCCATTCCAAATTGTTGGCCATCTTCTGTAGGAATTGGTTCAAATAATTAATCAAAAATTGGAAAATGAAAAGGTGTGTAAAAGTGGAAAATGAAAATGTGTGACTACGTGTCAACTCCGACCAAATATTCAGACTTGATCCGATAATCAAATTACAAAAGAAAATAGACAAAATTATTCGAGTAGATAGTCATGGTATATTTGAAATGTCGAAACCAATTTTGGATGAATGAGAAATTATGGACCAAAGTTGGAAGAAATGAAGTGTTGCAACTTTTTGAAAGGATACAGGTTTTTGGCCAAGTGTTGCAACTTTTCGAAAGCATGCAAGTTTTGGCTCACACTATCTCATTTGCAACCTTTTTACAACTATAAATAGGATCATATGGACATGATTTTGGGTACACCAATTGCATTGAGCATTCATTCTCCTCTTGCAATTCTCTCCTTTCTAATTCCATAGCATTTTCATGGATTTCCTTTGTAGAGGGGAAATTTTGTCCAAAGTTCGTCGGTTTCTTGTGGTTTAAAGTGCTGCTACCACAAGTTGTGAATCCATTATATCTTGGGAGACAAGTGTCATTCACCGTGAGCACCATAGCGGGACAATTTGTTTTAAGGGAAGAGATAACATCTCGTCTTGGATTATTCTCTATTTCTACTCCTTCTTAATCCTTGTTTTGCGTAATCATTATACCGAAACTCTGTCCAAATTTTTATTCATATAAATTGTGTTTTGATCACGTTCTTGCGGGTCAAAACTAGTCAAACAAATATATTAAAAACCAACCCTTACATAGCCCTTTTTATAAGTCGTCTCCAACAAACTTAAGACAAATTTTTGTATCTTTGTGGTTGGTTGTGAACAACCATTACTTCGTTTGAATAGTGCTTTGTGTACTATTCCTTCACTGATATTATCATCATTTTGTTGAAATTCTATTTGTGTAACAGAAATGACTACCATCGGGACTTCGTCAAGTCAAAATGGTTCCAATAATGTGGTACTACTCGTGGTCATACCGTTGCATAATACTACTATCTCACATGGGGGAAAGTCGAAAAAATTTGCAGGAGTAGACTTCAAGAGGTGGCAACAAAAGATGTTTTATCTTACAACTCTTAATTTGGCTAAATTTCTAAAGAAAACTGCACCGGCTGTACAAGAAGGGGAAGATAATCGTGAATCAATTATTGCTTTGGATGTATGGAAATACTCAGACTTCCTATGCAAGAACTATATCCTAAACGGATTGGATAATACACTATATGGGAGGTATAATTCAAAGGAATCAGCCAAGGAACTATGAGATTCTTTGGAGACAAAGCACAAGATCGAGAATGCCGGAACAATGAAGTTCATTTTCGACAAATTGTTGAACTACAAGATGGTGGATTCCAAAATCGTGGTTAGCCAAGTGCAAGAGATTCAAGTCTTGTTACACGACATCCATGCCGAGAAAATGGAATTAAATGAATCATTCCAAGTAGCTGTCATTATTGAGAAATTTCCTCCTATGTGGAGAGATTTCAAAAATTTCCTCAAGCACAAACATAAGGAAATGAATTTGGAAGAATTGATTGTGCGCTTGAGGATTGAAGAGGACAATCGAAAAACTGAACGAAGGCAAGTTGATCACGATGGTACAAATTTTGTTGAAATGGAACCAAAGGCAACAAATAAGAAATGAAAAGCTCATAATTATGCACCGTGAAGAGACAATTTCAAGAAGGCTAAGAAAGGGAATTGTTACAATTATAGCAAGGTTGGACATCGTTCAAGTGAATGTCAAAAGCCAAAGAAGAATGCTCAAGGCCACATGGTTGCAAATAACACTCTATCCGATGGATTGCAAGAAATAAGTTTATCTGTAGTACAATCCGAATGCAACATGATTGGAAATACTAGAGAATGGTGGATTGACACCGGCGCTACCCACCATGTGTGTATGGACAAGGCGATGTTCTCCAACTATTAAGAATTGAATGAGGAACAACTATATATGGGAAATTCTGCAAGTTCCAAAGTTGAAGGACGAGAAAAGGTCACTTTGAAGATGATATCCAGGAAAGAACTCGTTCTCAACAATATCCTACATGTGCCAGATATACAGAAGAATTTAGAGTCGAGGTCTCTACTTAGCAAGAATGGTTTTAAACAAATGTATCTAATAAATTTGTATTGTCTAAGAATGAGATGTATGTAGGAAAATGATACATGCGTGATGGAATGTTCAAGTTGAACGTTCTTACAATTGTGCCGAAGCAAGTCGTTATGAATAAAACTATAAATTTCGTTTACTTATTTGAGCCTTCATGTTTGTGGCATAGTCGATTAGGACATGTGAATTACAAATCATTGCGTAAACTAATGAATCAAAGTTTAATTTCGGCGCATAAAATCAATCCTAATCATAAATGTGGAATATGTGTTGAAGCAAAATTGGCTAAAATACTGTTCCATACAATACAAAGGAACACAACCCCTCTTGAATTGATCCATAGCCAAATTCAAAATACAAGACGTACACGAAGGGTCCATAATTAAATCAAGGAATGCGACATTCTTTAAAAATATTTTTTCTTGCAAAGATAAGGAAAATATGAGTTCTAACAAGAGAACATATGAAACTACCAATGGAACTTCAAATGAGGAAGAACCAAGACATAGTAAAAGAGCTAGAACTTCAAAGACGTTTGGCCCAAATTTTTTAACCTATATGGTAGAGGAAGATCCAAAGACTTCATATGAAATAATGTCTACACTGGAAGCACTGCATTGAAAAGAAGCTATCAATAATGAGATAGATTCTATAATGCAAAATCATACATGGAAATTTGTTGATTTACCTCCCGGTAACAAGTCTTTAGAATGCAAATGGATATTCAAAAAGAAATTGAAACCTGACGGATCCATTGATAAATATAAGGCTAAATTGGTTGCTAAATGATATAGGCAAAAATGACTTGACTTCTTTGATATGTACTCACCTGTGACTAGAATCACGTTGATAAGGTTGTTAATTGTAATTGCGACAATACACAATCTTGAGATTCATCAAATGGATGTAAAAACAACATTCCTAAACGGTGAGTTAGAAGAGGAGATTTACATGTAGCAATTTGAAGGGTTCGAAATTTGTTAAGTTCTTATGTGGATTAAAATAGGCTCCTAAACAATGGCACCAAAAGTTTGACAAAACAATATTGTCAAATGGATTCAAGATCAACAAATGTGACAAATGTGTATATATTAAACATACACCGAATGCCTATATAATTGTATGTCTATATGTGGACAACATGTTAATAATTGACAATAGTCACAAAATATTGCTTAACACCAAAAAGATGCTAACAAAACATTTCGATATGAAAGATATGGGCGTGGCAGATGTAATCATAGGGATTAAAATCTCTAGAACGTAGGGTGGAATTGTATTTTCACAATTTCACTACATATAAAAAGTACTTAAGAAGTTTGACGTGTTTGAGGAAAGTTCTGCAAAAACTCCTCTTGATTCGAGTATGCACTTAGTCAAGAATACGGGAGAAATCATATCACAACTAAGGTATTCACAAATAATTGGTAGTCTTATGTATATTACAAACTGCACTCGACCGGATATTGCTTTTGCGATGAAAAAACTTAGTAAATTTACAAGTAATCCAAACCGTAATCATTTGTAGGCTTTGACGAGGGTTTTAAAATACTTGAAGTATACCTTAACCTATGAATTACACTTCGCAAAATATCCTGCGGCACTAGAAGGATAATGTGATACGAATTGGATATCCAATATAAAGGATTCCAAGTACACTAGTGGTTATGTATTCATCATTGGTGAAGCTGCTGTATCATGGAAATCAACAAAGCAAACGTGCAAAGCTCGATCAATGA
>NW_019230349.1:209406-210361 GCF_002742605.1 Olea europaea var. sylvestris
ATGGACTCTTTCTCTATTATTTTTACTGTGCGTTTTAGTAAATAAACTTGGGAGCAGCCCATGAGTACCTTTATTTAATTTTTTTACGTTCTTCGTCACATTTTTGCTGCTAAGTCAGTGTCATGGATAAACAGTCCATAACTGTCAGTATCATACAAGTTCTTTATTTATTTTTTGTGGAGCTCTTAAATGTTGTGATTTAATCACACATTTCTTTTGGAGCAGCTATATTTCAAAGCAAGTGACCCGCTAAGTAAGCTGTGGCAAATTGCCTGAATAATTCCATCTTTTTGGACTTCGATTGCCTTTTGTCTGTTGGTGATATGTGTCCTTTGGGCTCCTCCCCTCAACCTGACAAGGTAATTCGTTCAATCAAGCTGCTTCATTTCTCATCTGAACAATTAGTTTAGAAATTGGAAAGTCAGTATTCACGTTGCCTCTAATATTTTGGCATAGTTCAGCACAATTTGCCTGATATAATGAAAGATAAACCAATTGTTTTGAATAATGCTATATATGCCCACTGGTGATATTTCCATGGGATGTGGCATTAAATGATAAGATCAATCAAGTAGGTTCCATATCTACACATTTTTTGCTACATCACATGTTTATGATCCCATTATTCAATTGTTTTAAACTAATACAACGCTCTTCAGAATATATAACCATATTGTTATGAAGCTCGACAAATTTGTGTCCTGAAGTTAAATTTCTTCGCAAATATGAATGCATGCAGTTCTTGATGTTCTGTGGACTTGGTTATAATACTCTAGGATTCGTGACTACATTGTGTTATAAAAGAAATTTAGCATTAGCAGAACGGATCTTGATATAAACTTTTGCATAGACAAATAACTGGAATATATGGCTAGAAGATATGCATACTGTGCGGAGACTGGAGATGATGTTGATGAAGAGGCTGTTTCACTTACAACCGGAGTTAAAAATCGTT
>NW_019230350.1:0-3171 GCF_002742605.1 Olea europaea var. sylvestris
TTAGCGAGTTGCTAGTCTAATTCGATTGGAATCAAGCCAATGAAAAGTGGTTTTTGATTTCATGTTGACTTCGGGTTTGTTCGGTTTTGGCGAATTGATAGTCTAATTCGATTGGAATCGAGCCAAAGAAAAGTGGTTTTTTATTTCATGATGACTTCGTGTTTGTTCATTTTTGGCGAATTACTAATCTAATCGATTAGAATCGAGCGAATGAAAAGAGGTTTTTGATTTCAGGATAACTTCGCGTTTGTTTGTTTTTAGTGAATAGCTAGTCTAATTCGATTGCAATCGAGCCAATGGTGAGTGGTTTTTGATTTCATGATAACTTAGGGTTTGTTCGTTTTCTGCGAATCGCTAGTGTGATTCAATTGGAATCGATCCAACTAAAAGTGGGTTTTGATTTCATGATAATTTCGGGTTTTTTCATTATTGGCGAATCCCTAGTCTAATTCGATTGGAATCGAGCCAATGAAAAGTGGTTTTTGATTTCATGATAACTTCTTGTTTGTTCTTTTCTGGCAAATTGGTTGTCTTATTCGATTGGAATCGAGCCAATGAAAAGTGGCTTTTAATTTCATGATAACTTCTTGTTTTTTCATTTTTGGCGAATTGCTAGTCTAATTCGATTGGAATCAACCCAATGAAAAGTGGGTATTGATTTAATGTAACTTCATTTTGTTATTTTTTGGCAGGTTGCTAGTCTAATTCGATTGGAATCGAGCCAATGAAAAGTGGTTTTTGATTTCATGATAACTTCGGGCTTATTCTTTTTGGCGAATTGCTAGTCTAATTTGATTGGAATCGAGCCAATGGAAAGTGGTGTCTGATTTCATGATGACTTCAGGTTTTTTCGATTTTGGCGAATTGTTAGTCTAATTCGATTCTAATCGAGCCAATGAAAAGAGGTTTTTGATTTCTTGATCACTTCGGGTTTGTTCGTTTTTTACGAATAGCTAGTCTAATTCGATTGGAATCGAGCCAACGAAAAGTAAATTTTGATTTCATGATAACTTCCTACTTGTTCGTTTTTGACGAATTGCGAGTCTAATTCGATTGGAATTGAGCTAATAAAAAGTGGCTTTTGATTTCAAGATAACTTCTTGTTTGCTCGTTTTTGGCGAATTGCTAGTCCATTTCGATTGGAATCGACCCAATGAAAAGTGGGTTTTGATTTAATGTTACTTCAGTTTGTTCTTTTTTGGCGAGTTGCTAGTCTAATTCGATTGGAGTTGAGCTAATGAAAAGTGATTTTTGATTTCATGATCACTTCGTGTTTGTTCGTTTTTGGCGAATAGCTAGTCTAATTCGATTGGAATCGAGCCAATGAAAAGTGGTTTTTGATTTCATGATAACTTTCTGTTTGTTCCTTTTTGGAGAATTGGTAGTCTAATTCGATTGGAATCGAGCCAATGAAAAGTGGCTTTTGATTTCATGATAACTTCCTGTTTGTTCGTTTTTGGCGAATTGCTAGTCTAATTCGATTCGAATCGATCCATTAAAAAATGGTTTTTGAATTCATGATAACTTCAGGTTTGTTCATTTTTGGCTTAATTCGATTGGAATCGAGCCAAAGAAAAGTGGTTTTTGATATCATGATGACTTCATGTTTGTTCATTTTTGGCGAATTGCTAGTCTAATTCGATTGGAATCGAGCAAATGAATAGAGGTTTTTGATTTTAGGATAACTTCGGGATTTTTTTTAGCGAATAGCTAGTCTAATTCGATTGGAATCGAGCCAATGAAAAGTGGCTTTTGATTTCATGATAACTTAGGGTTTTTTCATTTTTTGCGAATTGCTAGTCTAATTCGATTGGAAACGACCCAATTAAAAGTAGGTTGATTTCATGATAATTTTGGGTTTGTTCGTTTTTGGCGGATTGCTAGTCTAATTCGATTGCAATCGAGCCAATGAAAAGTGATTTTTGATTTCATTATAACCTCGGGTTTATTAGTTTTTACCGAATTGCTAGTCTAATTCGATTGGAATCAAGCCATTGAAAAGTGATTTTTGATTTCATGATAACTTCGGGCCCTTTCATTTTTTCGCAAATCGCTAGTCTAATTCGGTTGGAATTGAGCCATTGAAAAGTGGTTTTTGATTTCATGATAGTTTCGGGCTTGTTCGTCTTTGGTGAATTGCTAGTCTAATTCGATTCGAATCGATACAATAAAAAGTGGTTTTTGAATTAATGATGACTTCGGGCTTGTTCTTTTTGGCGAATTGCTAATCTAAATCTATTGGAATCGAGCCAACCGAAAGTGGTTTTAATTTCGTGATGACTTCGGTTCGTTCATTTTTGGCGAATTGCCAGTCTAATTCGATTGGAATCGAGCCAATGAAAAGTTGTTTTTGATTTCATGATAACTTTGGGATTGTTAGTTTTTACCGAATTGCAAGTCTAATTCGATTGGAATCGAGCCAATGAAAAGTGGTTTTTGATTTCATGATGACTTCGTGTTTATTCATTTTTGGCGAATTACTAGTCTAATTCGATTGGAATCGAGCAAATGAAAAGTGATTTTTGATTTCAGGATAACTTCGTGTTTGTTTATTTTTAGCGAATAGCTAGTCTAATTAACTTGGAATCGAGACAATGAAAACTGGTTTTTGATTTCATGATAACTTAGGGCTTGTTCGTTTTTGGTGAATTGTTAGTCTAATTCGATTGGAATCGATCCAACTAAAAGTGGGTTTTCATTTTATAATAATTTCGTGTTTGTTCATTATTCGCCAATTGCTAGTCTAAATCAATTGGAATCGAGACAATGAAAAGTGGTTTTTGATTTCATGATAACTTCTTGTTTGTTCTTTTCTGGCAAATTGGCAGTATTATTCGATTGGAATCGAGCCAATGAAATGTGGCTTTTGATTTCATGATAACTTCTTCTTTCTTCATTTTTAGCGAATTGCTAGTCCAATTCAATTAGAATCGACCCAATGAAAAGTGGGTATTGATTTAATGTAACTTCATTTTGTTCTTTTTTGGTAGGTTGTTAGTCTAATTCGATTGGAATCGAGCCAATAAAAAGTGGTTTTTGATTTCATGATAACTTCGGGCTTGTTATAATTTAGCGAGTTACTGCCAACGAAAAGTGGTATCTGATTTCATGATGACTTCAGGTTTGTTCGATTTTGGCGAATTGCTAGTCTAATTCGATTCGGATCGAGCC
>NW_019230351.1:0-3170 GCF_002742605.1 Olea europaea var. sylvestris
GCGACGGTGTCGGAATGGCCTAAAATTTGACAGATTGATAAGAAACAAAAATCGCGTCGGGGGCAATTTCGTGATTTTTTGCGACGGTGGCGGAATGGGCTAAAATTTGACAGATTGATCGGAAACAAAAATCGCGCTGGGGGCAATTTCGTCATTTTTCGCGACGGTGTCGGAATGGGCTAAAATTTGATAGATTGATCGGAAACAAAAATCGCGCCGGGGGCAATTTCGTCATTTTTCGCGATGGTGTCAAAATGGGCAAAAATTTTGCAGGTTGACCGGAAACAAAAATCGCGTCGGGCAATTTCGTCATTTTTCGCGACGGGGTCGGAATGGGCTAAAATTTGCAAGGTTGATCGGAAACCAAAATCGCGTCGGGGGCAATTTCGTTATTTTTTGCGACGGTGTCGAAAGGGCTAAAATTTGATAGATTGATCGGAAACAAAAATCGCGCAGGTGGCAATTTCGTCATTTTTCGCGACGGGGTCGAAATGGGCTAAAATTTGACAGATTGATAGGAAACAAAAATCGCGCTGGTGGCAATTTCGTCATTTTTCGCGACGGGGTCGGAATGGGCTAAAATTTGCAAGGTTGATCGGAAACCAAAATCGCGTCGGGGGCAATTTCGTTATTTTTTGCGACGGTGTCGAAAGGGCTAAAATTTGACAGATTGATCGGAAACAAAAATCTCGCCGGGGGAATTTCTTCATTTTTCGCGACGGTGTCGGAACGGGCTAAAATTTGACAGATTGATCGGAAAGAAAAATCGCGCAGGTGGCAATTTCGTCATTTTTCGCGACGGGGTCGAAATGGGCTAAAATTTACCAGGTCGATCGGAAACAAAAATCGCGCTGGTGGAAATTTCGTCATTTTTCGCGACGGGGTCGGCATGGTCTAAAATTTGCCAGGTTGATCGGAAACAAAAATCGCGCCGGGGGCAATTTCGTCATTTTTTGCGACGGTGGCGGAATGGGCTAAAATTTGACAGATTGATCGGAAACAAAAATCGCGCCGGGGGCAATTTCGTCATTTTTCGCGACGATGTCGGATGGGCTAAAATTTGACAGATTGATAGGAAATAGAAATCGCGCCGAGGGCAATTTCGTCATTTTTCTCGACGGTGTCGGAATGGGCTAAAATTTGACAGATTGATCGGAAACAAAAATTGCACTGGTGGCAATTTCGTCATTTTTCGCGACGTGGTCGGAGTGGGCGAAAATTTGCCAGGTTGATCGGAAACAAAAATCGTACCGGGGGCAATTTCGTCATTTTTTGCGACGGTGGCGGAATGGGCTAAAATTTGACAGATTGATCGGAAACAAAAATCGCGCCGGGGGCAATTTCGGCATTTTTCGTGACAGTTTCGGAATGGGCTAAAATTTGACAGATTGATCGGAAACAAAAATCGCGCCGGGGGCAATTTCGGCATTTTTCGTGACAGTTTCGGAATGGGCTAAAATTTGACAGATTGATCGGAAACAAAAATCGCGCCGGGGGCAATTTCGGCATTTTTCGTGACAGTTTCGGAATGGGCTAAAATTTGACAGATTGATCGGAAACAAAAATCGCGCCGGGGGCAATTTCGGCATTTTTCGTGACAGTTTCGGAATGGGCTAAAATTTGACAGATTGATCGGAAACAAAAATCGCGCCGGGGGCAATTTCGGCATTTTTCGTGACAGTTTCGGAATGGGCTAAAATTTGACAGATTGATCGGAAACAAAAATCGCGCCGGGGGCAATTTCGGCATTTTTCGTGACAGTTTCGGAATGGGCTAAAATTTGACAGATTGATCGGAAACAAAAATCGCGCCGGGGGCAATTTCGGCATTTTTCGTGACAGTTTCGGAATGGGCTAAAATTTGACAGATTGATCGGAAACAAAAATCGCGCAGGTGGCAATTTCGTCATTTTTCGCGATGGGGTCGAAATGGGCTAAAATTTACCAGGTTGATCTGAAACAAAAATCGCGCTGGTGGCAATTTCGTCATTTTTCGCGACGGGGTCGGAATGGGCTAAAATTTGCCAGGATAATCGGAAACAAAAACCGCGCAGGGGCAATTTCGTCATTTTTCGCGACTTTGTCCGAATGGGCTAAAATTTGACAGATTGATCGGAAACAAAAATCGCGGCGGGGGCAATTTCGTCATTTTTCGCGACGGGGTCGAAATGGGCTAAAATTCACCAGGTTTATCGGAAACGAAAATCGCGCTGGTGGTAATTTCGTCATTTTTCGCGACGGGGTCGGTATGGTCTAAAATTTGCGAGGTTGATCGGAAACAAAAACTGCGCCGGGGGCAATTCCGTCATTTTTCGCGACGGTGTCTGAATGGGCTAAAATTTGACAGATTGATCGGAAACAAAAATCGCGCTGGGGGCAATTTCGTCATTTTTGCCGACGGTGTCGGAATGGGCTAAAATTTGACAGATTGATCGGAAACAAAAATCGCGCTGGGGGCAATTTCGTCATTTTTGCCGACGGTGTCGGAATGGGCTAAAATTTGACAGATTGATCGGAAACAAAAATCGCGCTGGTGGCAATTTCGTCATTTTTCGCGACGGGGTCGGAATGGGCGAAAATTTGCCAGGTTGATCGGAAACAAAAACAGCGTCGGGGGCAATTTCGTCATATTTCACGACGGTGTCGGAATGGCCTAAAATTTGACAGATTGATAAGAAACAAAAATCGCGTCGGGGGCAATTTCGTCATTTTTCGCGACGGTGGCGGAATGGGCTAAAATTTGACCGATTGATTGGAAACAAAAATCGCGCCGGGGGCAATTTCGTCATTTTTCGCGACGGTGGCGGAATGGGCTAAAATTTGACCGATTGATTGGAAACAAAAATCGCGCCGGGGGCAATTTCGTCATTTTTCGCGACGGTGGCGGAATGGGCTAAAATTTGACCGATTGATTGGAAACAAAAATCGCGCCGGGGGCAATTTCGTCATTTTTCGCGACGGTGTCGGAATGGGCTAAAATTTTGACAGATTGATCGGAAACAAAAATCGTGCCGGTGGCAATTTCGTCATTTCTCGCGACGGGGTCGGAATGGGCTAAAATTTGCCAGGTTTATGAGAAACAAAAACCTCGCCGGGGGCAAATTCGTCATTTTTCGCGGCGGTGTCGAAATGGGCTGAAATTTTCCAGGTTGATCGGAAACAAAAATCGCG
>NW_019230352.1:0-3170 GCF_002742605.1 Olea europaea var. sylvestris
TGATTGGAAACGGCCCGCGAAATTGGACTCGGGGCACAGACCCGAGATCATGGGATTTTTGTTGAATTCCTTCGTTTCGGCCTCCGAATAATTAATTTCCTCATTAATTAAGTCAGGTTGAAGAAGTGTTGGACAGAAAATTAAAAATCCAAAATCGCACCAGGGCCAATTTTGTCATTTGTCGCGACGGTCTTGGAATGGGATGAAATTTGGCAGGTTGATTGGAAATGGCCCGACAAATTAGACTCGGGGCACAGACCCGGGATCACGGGATTTTAGCCAAATTCCTTCGTTTGGGCCTCCGAATAATTATTTTCCGTATTAATTACATCAGGTTGAAGAAGTGCTGGACAGAAAATTAACAAAGAAAACTACACTGGGGGCAATTTTGTCATTTGTCGCGACGGTGTCGGAATGGGCCAAAATTTGGCAGGTTGATTGGAAACGGCCCGTGAAATTGGACTCGGGGCAATGAGCCGGGATCACGGGATTTTAGCCAAATTTCGTCGTTTGGGCCTCCGAATAATTAACTTCCGTATTAATTATATCAAATTGAGAAAGTGCTAGACAGAAAATTAACAAAGAAAAATCGCACCAGGGGCAATTTTGTCATTTGTCGCGACGGTGTCAGAATGGGCCAAAATTTGGTAGGTTGATTGGAAACGGCCCACGAAATTGGACTCGGGGCACAGACTCAGGATCACGGGATTTTACCCAAATTCCTTCGTTCGGGCCTCCGAATAATTAATTTCCTTGTTAATTATGTCAGGTTGATGATGTGATGGACAAAAAATCAACAAAGCAAAACCGCACCAGGGGTAATTTTGTCATTTGTCGTGACGGTGTCGGAATGGGCTGAAATTTGGCAAGTTGATTGGAAACAGCCTGCGAAATTGGACTCGGGGCATATACTCGGGATCAAAGGATTTTAGCCAAATTCCTTAGTTTGGGCCTCCGAATAGTTAATTTTTGTCACGTTGAAGAAATTTTGGGCAGAAAATTAACAAAGAAGAACCGCACCAGGGGCAATTTTGTCATTTGTCGCGACGGTGTAGGAATGGGCTGAAATTTGGCAAGTTGATTGGAAACGGCCCGCGAAATTGGACTCGGCGTGAAGATCCAGGATCACGGGATTTTGGCCAAATTCCTTCGTTTGGGCCTCTGAATAATTAATTTCAGTATTAATTATGTTAGGTTGACGAAGTGCTGGACAGAAAATTAATAAAGAAAAAATCGGACTATGGGCAATTTTGTCATTTGTCGTGACAGTGTCGGAATGGGTCGAAATTTTGCAGGTTATTTGGAAACAGCCTGCAAAAAGAAAAATCGTACCAGGGGCAATTTTGACATTTGTCGCGACGGTGCCAAAATGGGCCGAAATTTGGCAGGTTGATTGGAAGGTGTCGGAATGGGTCGAAATTTTGCAGGTTATTTGGAAACAGCCTGCAAAATTGGACTCAGGTTACAGACCCGGGATCACGAGATTTTAGCCAAATTCCTTCGTTTAGGCCTCCGAGTAATTAATTTCCGTATTAATTATGTTAGGTTGAAAAAGTGTTGGGCAGAAAATTAACAAAGAAAAACCGCACTTGGGGCAATTTTTTCATTTGTCGCGACGGTGTCGGAATGGACCGAAATTTGACTGGTTGATTGGAAACGGCCCGCGAAATTGGACTCGGGGCACAGACCAGGTATCAAGGGATTTTTGCCAAATTCCTTCATTTCGGCCTCCGAATAATTAATTTCCTTATTAATTAAGTCAGGTTGAAGAAGTGTTGGACAGAAAATGAACAATGCAAAATTGCACTAGGGGCAATTTTGTCATTTGTCGCAACGGTGTTGGAATGGGCCGAAATTTGGCAGGTTGATTGGAAACGGCCCTAAAAATTGTACTCGGGGCATAGACCCGGGATCACGGGATTTTAGCCATATTCCTTAGTTTGGGCCTCCGAATAATTAATTTCCTTATTAACTATGTCAGGTTGAAGAAGTGCTGGACAAAAAATTAACAATAAAAATCAGCACCAGGGGCAATTTTGTCATTTGCCGCGACGGTGTTGGAATGGGCCAAAATTTGCCAGGTTGATTGGAAATGGCCCGCGAAATTGGACTCGGGGCACAGACCCGGGATCACGGGATTTTAGCCAAATTCCTTCGTTTGAGCATCCGAATAATTAATTTCCGCATTAATTATGTCAAGTTGAAGATGTGTTGGAAAGAAAATTAACAAAGCAAAATCGGACCAGGGGTAATTTTTTTATTTATCGCGACTGTGTTGGAATGGGCCGAAATTTGGCAAGTTTATTGGAAACGGACCGCGAAATTGGACTCGGGGAAAAGACCCGTGATCACAGGATTTTTGCCAAATTCCATCATTTGGGCCTCCGAATAATTAATTTTTGTATTAATTATGTCAGGTTGAAGAAGTGCTGGACAGAAAATTAACAAAGAAAAACAGCACCAGGGGCAATTTTTTCATTTGTCGCGACAGTGATAGAACGGGCCGAAATTTGGAAAGTTGATCGGAAACTGCCTGCAAAATTGGACTCGGGCCACAGACCCAGGATCACAAGATTTTAGCCAAATTCCTTCGTTTGGGCCTCCGAATAATTAATTTTCGTATTAATTATGTCGGGTTGAAGAAGTGTTGGATAGAAAATTAACAAAGAAAAATCGCACCAGGGGCAATTTTGTCATTTGTCGCGAAGGTGTCGAAATGGGCCAAAATTTGGTAGGTTGATTGGAAACGGCCTGTGAAATCGGACTCGGGGTACAGACCCGGGATCACGGGATTTTAGCCAAATTCATTCCTCTGGGCCTCCGAATAATTAATTTTCGTATTAATTATGTCAGGTTGAAGAAGTGCTGGACAGAAAATTAACAAACAAAAACTGCACCTGGGGCAATTTTGTCATTTGTCGCTACAATGTCGGAATGTGCCCAAATTTGGCAGGTTGATTGGAAATGGCTAGCAATATTGGACTCAGGGCACAGACCCGGGATCACGGGATTTTAGCCAAATTCGTTCGTTTGGGCCTCCAAATAGTTAATTTTCGTATTAATTATATCAGGTTGAAGAAGTGCTGAAAAGAAAATTAAAAATGAAAAATCGTACCAGAGGCAATTTTGTCATTTGTCACGATGGTGTTGGAATGGAACGAAATTTGGAA
>NW_019230353.1:0-3170 GCF_002742605.1 Olea europaea var. sylvestris
ATGCAAGTGTCAAACAACGTGTCCAAAATCAGTGTACGAATAGGAAAGTTCAATCAGTATGAACCATGCTACATGTACACTATTGTATACACTTTGGCATTTGACATTACCCTGTTAGACAATTTAAATTTCAAACAATTTTCCCATCCAATCAACACTTAACAACAATGCAAGTGTCAAACAACGTGTCGAAAATCAGTGTACAAATAGCAAAGTTCAATCGGTAAGAACATTTATACTATGGTGTACACTTTAGTTTATTCTTTGCATGTTACATTACCCTGCTGGACAATTTATATTTCAAACAATTTTCCCCTCCAATTGACACTTGATAACATTGCAAGTGGCAAACAACATGTCAAAAATCAGTGTACAAATAGCAATGTTCAATCGACAAGGACCTTGTTATATTTACACTATGGTGTACACATTAGTTTACACTTTGCAACGTGACATTACCCTACTAGACAGTTTATATTTCAAACATTTTTCCCCTCCAGTTGACACTTGATAACAGTGCAAGGGTCAAGCAGTGCGTCAAAAATCAGTGTACAAATAGTAACGTTCAATCGGTAAGGACCTTGTTACATGTACACTATGGTGTACACTTTAGTTTACACTTTGCCACATGACATTATCCTGCAGGACAGTTTTCCCGTCCCATTCACACTTGACAACAATACAAGTGTTAACAACGTGTCAAAAATCAGTATATAAATAGGAAAGTTCAATTGGTAAGAACCTTGCTACATGTACACCATGGTTTACACACTTAAGTTTAGAATTTACCACGTGACATTATCCTGTTGGACAGTTTAAATTTCAAATAGCTTTCCCATCCAATTGACATTTGACAACAATGCAAGTTTCAAACAATGTGTCAAAAATCAGTCTTAAAATAGCAAAGTCCAACTGGTAAGAACCTTGCTACATGTACACTATGGTGTACACTTTAGTTTACACTTTGCCATGTGACATTACCCTATTGGACAATTTAAATTTCAAACAGTTTTCCCATCCAATTGACACATGACAACAATGCAAGTGCAAACAACGTGTCAAAAATTAGTGTTCAAATAGCAAAGTTCAATCGGTAAGAACCTTGCTACATGTACACTATGGTGTACACTTTTGTTTCCACTTTGCCACGTAACATTACCCTGTTGGACAGTTTAAATTTCAAACAATTTTCCCTTCCAATTGACACTTAACAACAATGCAAGTGTCAAACATCATGTCAAAAATCAGTGTACAAATAGCAAAGCTCAATCGGTAAGAACCTTGCTACATGTTCACTATGGTGTACACTTTAGTTTATACATTGCGATGTGACATTACCACATTGTACAGTTTAAATTTAAAACAGTTTTTCCATCCAATTGACACTTGAAAACAATGCAAGCTTCAAACAACGTGTCAAAAATCAATGCACATATTGCAGTCTTCCCATCCTATTGACACTTGACAATAATACAAGTGTCAACAACGTGTCAAAAATCAGTGTATAAATAGTAAAGTTCAATTGGTAAGAACCTTGCTACATGTACACGATGGTTTACACACTTAAGTTTAGAATTTACCACCTGACATTATCCTACTAGACAGTTTAAATTTCAAACAGCTTTCCCATCCAATTGACATTGGACAACAATGCAAGTGTCAAACAATGTGTCAAAAATTAGTGTTAAAATAGCAAAGTCCAACTGGTAAGAACCTTGCTACATGTACAATATGGTGTACACTTTAGTTTACACTTTTCCATGTGACATTACCCTGTTGGACAACTTAAATTTCAAACAGTTTTTCCATCCAATTAACACTTGACAACAATGCAAGTGTCAAACAACGTGTCAAAACTTAGTGTTCAAATAGTAAAGTTAAATCGATAAGGACTTTGCTACATGTACACTATGGTGTACACTTTAGTTTTCACTTTGCCACGTTACATTACCCTATTGGATAGTTTATATTTTGAATAGTTTTCCCATCCAATTGACACTTGCCAAAAATGCAAGTGTCAAACAACATATCCAAAATCAGTGTACAAATAGGAAAGTTCAATCGGTATGAACCATGCTAGATGTACACTATGGTGTACACTTTAGTTTACACTTTTGCATTTGACATTACCCTGTTGGACAGTTTAAATTTCAAACAGTTTTCCCATCCAATCAACACTTGACAACAATGCAAGTGGCAAACAACGTGTCGAAAATCAGTGTACAAATAGCAAAGTTCAATCGGTAAGAACATTGCTAAATGTACACTTTAGTTTACACTTTGCCACGTGATGTTATACTTTTGGACAGTTTAAATTTCAAATAGTTTTCCCATCCAATTGACACTTGACAACAATGCAAGTGTCAAACAACGTGTTGAAAATCAGTGTACAAATAGCAAAGTTAAATCAGTAAAGACCTTATTATATGTACACTATGGTGTACAATTTAGTTTACACTTTACCACGTGACGTTACCCTGTTGGACAGTTTAAATTTCAAATAGTTTTCCCATCCGATTGACACTTGACGATAATACGAGTGTCAAACAACGTGTCAAAAATTAGTGTACAAATAGCAAAGTTCTATCGGTAAGAACCTTGTAACATGTACACTATGGTGTACACTTTAGTTTACACTTTGCCACTTGACATTAGCCGGTTGGACATTTTAAATTTCAAACAGTTTTTCCATCCAATCGACACTTGGCAATGATACAAGTGTCAAATAGCGTGTCAAAAATCAGTGTACAAATAGCAAAGTTCAATCGGTAAGAACCTTGCTATATGTACACTATGGTGTACACTTTAGTTTACACTTTGCCACGTGACGTTACCCTATTGGAGAGTTTAAATTTCAAACAGTTTTCCCATCCCGTTGACACTTGACAACAATGTAAGTGTCAAATAATGTGTAAAAATCAGTGTACAAATAACAAAGTTCAATCGCTAAGAACCTTGCTACATGTACACTATAGTATACACTTTAGCTTACACTTTGCCACTTGACATTACCCTATTGGACAGTTTAAATTTCAAACAATTTTCACATCCAATTGACACTTGACAATAATGCAAGTGTCAAACAACGTGTCCAAAATCAGTGTACAAATAGGAAAGTTCAATCGATAAGAACCATGCTACATGCAGATTATAGTGTACACTTTAGCTTA
>NW_019230354.1:0-247 GCF_002742605.1 Olea europaea var. sylvestris
GTCGGAATGGGCTCGAATTTGACAGGTTGATCGGGAACAAAAATTGCGCCGGGTGTAATTTCGTCATTTTTCGCGACTGTGTCAGAATTTGCTAGAATTTGACTGGTTGATCGGAAACAAAAATCGCGCCGGGGGCAATTTCGTCATTTTTCTCGACTGTGTCGGAATTCGCTGAAATTTGGCAGTTTGATCGGAAATAAAAATCGCGCCGTGTGCAATTTCGTCATTTTTCTCAACTGTGTCGGAA
>NW_019230354.1:362-3170 GCF_002742605.1 Olea europaea var. sylvestris
ACTGTGTCGGAATTGGCTAAAATTTGACTTGTTGATAGGAAACAAAAATCGCGCCGGGGGCAATTTCGTCGTTTTTCTCGACGGTGTCGGAATTTGTTGAAATTTGGCAGTTTGATCGGAAATGAAAATCGCACCGGCGACAGTTTCGTCATTTTTCTCGACTGCGTCGGAATGGGCTCAAATTTGACAGGTTGATCGAGAACAAAAATAGCGTCGGCTGCAATTTCGTCATTTTTCGCGAATGTGTCAGAATTGGCTAAAATTTGACTGGTTGATCGGAAACAAAAATCGCGCCGGGGGCAATTTCGTCATTTTTCTCGACTGTGTCGGAATTGGCGGGAATTTGGCAGTTTGGTCTGAAATAAAAATCGCGCCGAGGGCAATTTCGTCATTTTTCTCGACTGTGTCGGAACGGGCTCAAATTTGACAGGTTGATCGGGAACAAAAATCGCGCCGGTTGTAATTTCGTCATTTTTCGCGACTGTGTCGGAATTGGCTAAAATTTGACTTGTTGATCGGAAACAAAAACCGCGATGGGGGTGATTTCGTCATTTTTTTCGACTGTGTCGGAATTGGTTTAAATTTGGCAGTTTGATCTGAAATAAAAATCGCGCCGTGGGCAATTTCGTCATTTTTCTCGACTGTGTCGGAACGGCCCAAATTTGACAGGTTGATCGGAAACAAAAATCGCGCCGAGGGCAATTTTGTCATTTTTCTCGACTGTGTCGGAATTGGCGGAAATTTGGCAGTTTAATCAGAAATAAAAATCACGCCGACAGCAATTTCGTCATTTTTCTCGACTGTGTCGGAATGGGCTCAAATTTGACAGGTTTATCCGGAACAAAAATCGAGCTGGGGGCTATTTCGTCATTTTTCTCGACTGTGTCGGAATGGGTCCAAATTTGACAGGTTTATCGGGAACAAAAACCGCGCCGGGTGTAATATCGTCATTTTTCGCGACTGTGTCGGAATTGGCTGAAATTTGACTTGTTGATCGGAAACAAAAATCGCGCCGGGGGCAATTTCGCCATTTTTCTCGACTGTGTCGGAATTGGCGGAAATTTGGCAGTTTAATCAGAAATAAAAAAATCACGCCGACAGCAATTTCGTCATTTTTCTCGACTGTGTCGGAATGGGCTCAAATTTGACAGGTTGATCCGGAACAAAAACCGCGCTGGGGGCTATTTCGTCATTTTTCTCGACTGTGTCGGAATGGGTCCAAATTTGACAGGTTTATCGGGAACAAAAACGGCTCCGGGTGTAATATCGTCATTTTTCGCGACTGTGTCGGAATTGGCTGAAATTTGACTTGTTGATCGGAAACAAAAATCGCGCCGGGGGCAATTTCGCCATTTTTCTCGACTGTGTCGGAATTGGCTGAAATTTGGCAGGTTGATCGGAAATAAAAATCGCGTCGGGGGCAATTTCGTCATTTTTTCTCGACTGTGTCGGAATGGGCTCAAATTTGACAGGTTGATCGGGAACAAAAATAGCGCCGGGTGTAATTTCGTCATTTTTCGCGATTGTGTCGGAATTGGCTAAAATTTGACTGGTTGATCGGAAACAAAAACCGCGCCAGGGCAATTTTGTCATTTTTCTCGACTGTGTCGGAATGGGCACAAATTTGACAGGTTAATCGGGGACAAAAATAGCGCGGGGTGTAATTTCGTCATTTTTCGCGACTGTGTCGGAATTGGCTAAGATTTGACCGGTTGATCGAAAACGAAAACCGCGCCGGCGGCAATTTCGTCATTTTTCTCGACTGTGTCGGAATGGGCTCAAATTTGACAGGTTGATCGAGAACAAAAATAGCGCTGGGTGTAATTTCGTCATTTTTCGCGACTGTGTCAGAATTGGCTAAAATTTCACTGGTTGATCGGAAACAAAAATCGCGCCGTGGGCAATTTCGTCATTTTTCTCGACTGTGTCGGAATTGGCCGAAATTTGGCAGTTTGATCTGAAATAAAAATCGCGCCGGGGGCAATTTCGTCATTTTTCTCGACTGTGTCGGAATGGGCTCAAATTTGAAAGGTTGATCGAGAACAAAAATAGCGCCGGGTGTAATTTCGTCATTTTTTGCGACTGTGTCGGAATTGGCTAAAATTTGACTGGTTGATCGGAAACAAAAACATCGATGGGGAAATTTCGTCATTTTTCTCGACTGTGTCGGAATATGGGTAAATTTGGGAGTTTGATCTGAAATAAAAATCGCGCCGGGGGCAATTTCGTCATTTTTCTCGACTGTGTCGGAATGGGCTCAAATTTGACAGGTTGATCGAGAACAAAAATAGCGCCGGGTGTAATTTCGTCATTTTTCGCGACGGTGTCAGAATTGGCTAAAATTTGACTGGTTGATCGAAAACAAAAACATCGCCGGGGAAATTTCGTCATTTTTCTCGACTGTGTCGGAATTGGCTGAAATTTGGCAGTTTGATCTGAAATAAAAATCGCGCCGGGGGCAATTTCGTCATTTTTCTCGACTGTGTCGGAATGGGCTCGAATTTGACAGGTTGATTGGGAACAAAAATTGCCCCGGGTGTAATTTCGTCATTTTTCGCGACTGTGTCAGAATTTGCTAGAATTTGACTAGTTGATCGGAAACAAAAATCGCGCCGGGGGCAATTTCGTCATTTTTCTCGACTGCGTCGGAATTCACTGAAATTTGGCAGTTTCATCGGAAATAAAAATCGTGCCGACGGCAATTTCGTCATTTTTCTCGACTGTATCGGAATGGGCTTAAATTTGACAGGTTTGTCGGGAACAAAAACTGCGCCGGGTGTAATTTCGTCATTTTTTGCGACTGTGTCG
>NW_019230355.1:0-3169 GCF_002742605.1 Olea europaea var. sylvestris
AGAAACGAACAAGTTCGAAGTTGTCATGATATTAAAAACCACATTTCATTGGCTCGATTCCAATCGAATTAGACTAGCGATTCGTAAAAAATTAAAAAACTCGAAGTTATCATGAAATTTAAAGACACTTTTCATTGGCTCGATTCCAACAGAATTAGACTAGCGATTCGTCCAAAATGAACAAACTCGAAGTTATCATGAAATAAAAAATCACTTTTCATTGGCTCGATTCCAATCGAATTAAACTAGCAATTCGCCAAAAATGAACGAACCCGATGTTATCATGAAATCACAAACAAGTTTTCATTGGCTCGATTCCAATTAAATTAGACTAGCAATTTGCTAGAAATGAACAAACTCGAAGTTCTCATGATATCAAAAGCCACTTTTCGTTTGCTCGATTCCAATCGAATTAGACTAGCAATTTGCCAAAAATGAAAAGACCCGAAGTCGTCTTGAAATAAGAAACTACTTTTCATTGTCTCGATTCCAATCGAATTAGACTAGCAATTCGTCAAAAAAGAACAAATCCCGAAGTTATCAAAAAATCAAAAACCACTTTTCATTGGCTCAATTCCAATCGAATTAGACTAGGGAATCATCAAAAACGAACTAACTCGAAGTTATCATGAAATCAAAAGTCACTTTTCATTTGCACAACTCCAATCGAATTGGACTAGCAATCCAACAGAAACGAACAAACCCGAAGTTATCATTAAATCAAAAACTACTTTTCATTGGCTCGATTCCATTCGAATTTGACTAGCAATTCGCCAAAAACGAATGAAGCCGAAATTGTCTTGAAATCGAAAACCACTTTTCATTGGTTCGATTCCAGTCGAATTAGACTAGCGAATCGGCGAAAATAAACAAACTCGAAGTTATCATGAAATCAAAAGCCACTTTTCATTGGCTCGCTTCCAAATGAATTAGACTAGCAATTCGCGAGAAACAAACAAACCGGAAGTTATCATGAAATCAAAAGCCACTTTTCATTGGCTCGCTTCCAAATGAATTAGACTAGCAATTCGCGAGAAACAAACAAACCGGAAGTTATCATGAAATCAAAAGCCACTTTTCATTGGCTCGCTTCCAAATGAATTAGACTAGCAATTCGCGAGAAACAAACAAACCGGAAGTTATCATGAAATCAAAAGCCACTTTTCATTGGCTCGCTTCCAAATGAATTAGACTAGCAATTCGCGAGAAACAAACAAACCGGAAGTTATCATGAAATCAAAAGCCACTTTTCATTGGCTCGCTTCCAAATGAATTAGACTAGCAATTCGCGAGAAACAAACAAACCGGAAGTTATCATGAAATCAAAAGCCACTTTTCATTGGCTCGATTCCAATCGAATTAGACTAGAAATTCGCCTAAAACGAACAAACCCAAGTTATCCTAAAATTAAAAACCACTTTTCTTTGCTCGATTCCATTTTAATTAGACTAGCGAATCGGCGAAAATAAACAAACTCGAAGTTATCATGAAATCAAAAGCCACTTTTCATTTGCCCGACTCCAATCGAATTAGACTAGCAATTCGTCAGAAACGAACAAACCCAAAGATATCTTGAAATCAAAAACCACTTTTCATTAACTCGATTCCAATCGACTTAGACTTGCGATTCGTCAAAAAAGAACAAACTCGAAGTTATCACGAGTTCAAAAGCCACTTTTCATTTCCTCGATTCCAATCGAATTAGACTAGCAATTCGTCAGAAACGAACAAACCCAAAGATATCTTGAAATCAAAAACCACTTTTCATTAACTCGATTCCAATCGACTTAGACTTGCGATTCGTCAAAAAAGAACAAACTCGAAGTTATCACGAGTTCAAAAGCCACTTTTCATTTCCTCGATTCCAATCGAATTAGACTAGCAATTCGTCAGAAACGAACAAACCCAAAGATATCTTGAAATCAAAAACCACTTTTCATTGGCTCGATTCCAATCGAATTAGACTAGCAATTCGTCAGAAACGAACAAACCCAAAGATATCTTGAAATCAAAAACCACTTTTCATTAACTCGATTCCAATCGACTTAGACTTGCGATTCGTCAAAAAAGAACAAACTCGAAGTTATCACGAGTTCAAAAGCCACTTTTCATTTCCTCGATTCCAATCGAATTAGACTAGCAATTCGTCAGAAACGAACAAACCCAAAGATATCTTGAAATCAAAAACCACTTTTCATTGGCTCGATTCCAATCAAATTAGGCTAGCAATTCACCAAAAATGAAAAGACCCGAAGTTATCATGAAATAAAAAACCACTTTTCATTGGCTCGATTCCAATCAAATTAGACTAGCAATTCACCAAAAATGAACAAACTCGAAGTTATCAAAAAATCAAAAACAACTTTTCATTGGCTATATTCCAATCGAATTAGACTAGCAATTCGTTAAAAATGAATAAACTCGAAGCTATCATGAAATCAAAAGCTACTTTTCATTGGCTCGATTCCAATCGAATTAGACTAGCTATTCGCTAGAAACGAACAAACCCGAAGTTATCATGACATCAAAAACCACTTTTCATTCGCTTGATCACAATCGAATTAGACTAGCAATTCGCCAAAAATGAAAAGAGACAAAGTTATGTTAAAATAAAAAACCACTTTTCATTAGCTCGATTCCAATCGAAGCAATTCGTTAAAAACGAAAAGATCCGAAGTTATCATGAAATAAAAAACCAGTTTTCATTGGCTCGATTCCAATCGAATTAGACTAGCAAGTCGCCAAAAATGAAAAGACAAAAAGTTATCTTAAAATAAAAAGCCACTTTTCATTAGCTCGATTGCAATCGAATTTGACTAGCAATTCGCCAAAAATGAAAAGATCCGAAGTTCTCATGAAATAAAAAACCACTTTTCATTGGCTCGATTCCAATCGAATTAGACAAGTGATTCGCCAAAAACGAACAAACCCGAAGTTATCAAGAAATCAAAAACCACTTTTCTTTGGCTCGATTCTAATCGAACTAGATTAGGAATTCGTCAAAAACGAATAAACTCGAAGTTATCATGAATCAAAAGCCACTTTTCATTGGCTCGATTCCAATCGAATTGTACAAGCAATTCGTCAGAAACGAACAAGTTCGAAGTTGTCATGATATTAAAAACCACATTTCATTGGCTCGATTCCAATCGAATTAGACTAGCGATTC
>NW_019230356.1:0-3169 GCF_002742605.1 Olea europaea var. sylvestris
GCCAAATTTAAGCCCATTCCGACACAGTAGCGTAAAATGACGAAATTGCCCCCGGCGCGATTTTTATTTCCGATCAACCAGTCGAATTTTAGCCCATTCCGACACAGTCGCGAAAAATAAAGAAATTGACCACGGCGCGATTTTTATTTCCGATCAACCTGCCAAATTTTAGCCCATTCCGACACAGTCGCGAAAAATGACGAAATTGCCCCCGGCGCGATTTTTATTTCCGATCAACCTGCCAAATTTAAATCCATTCCGACACAGTCGCGAAAAATGACGAAATTGCCCCGACACGATTTTTGTTTCCGATCTACCTGTCAAATTTTTGCCCATTCCAACACAGTCGAGAAAAACGACGAAATTGCCCCCGGTGCGATTTTCATTTCCGATCAACCTACCAAATTTAATCCCATTCCGACACATTCGCGTAAAATGACGAAATTTACCCCTGCGCGATTTTTATTTCAGATCAACCTGCCAAATTTAACTCGATTCCGACACAGTCGCGAAAAATGACGAAATTGCCCACGGCGCGATTTTTATTTCCGATCAACCAGTCGAATTTTAGCCCATTTCGACAGAGTCGCGAAAAATGACGAAATTGCCCTCGGCGCGATTTTTATTTCAGATCAACCTGCCAAATTTAACTCGATTCCGACACAGTCGCGAAAAATGACGAAATTGCCCCCGGCGCGATTTTTATTTCCAATCTACCTGTCAAATTTTTGTCCATTCCGACACAGTCGCGAAAAATGACGAAATTGCCCCCGGCGCGATTTTTATTTCTGATCAGCCAGTCGAATTTTTGCCAATTTCGACACAGTCGCAAAAAATGAAGAAATTACCCCCGGCGCGATTTTTATTTCCGATCAACCTGCCAAATTTAAGTCCATTTCGGCACAGTCTCGAAAAATGACGAAATTGCCCTCGGCGCGATTTTTATCTCTGATCAACCCGCCAAATTTAGGCCCATTCCGACACAGTAGCGTAAAATGACGAAATTGCCCCCGGCGCGATTTTTATTTCCGAATAACCAGTCAAATTCTAGCCCATTCCGACACAGTCGTGAAAAATGACGAAATTGACCACGGCTCGATTTTTATTTCCGATCAACCTGCCAAATTTAAGCCCATTCCGACACAGTCGCGAAAAATGACGAAATTGCCCCGGCACGATTTTTGTTTCCGATCTACCTGTCAAATTTTTGCCCTTTCCGACACAATCGAGAAAAATGACGAAATTACCCCCGGCGCGATTTTCATTTCCGATCAACCTACCAAATTTAAGTCCATTCCGACACAGTTGCGTAAAATGATGAAATTTACTCCTGCGCGATTTTTATTTCCGATCAACCAGTCTAATTTTAGCCCATTTTGACACAGTCGAGAAAAATGACGAAATTGTCCCCGGCGCGATTTTCATTACCGATCAACATACCAAATTTAAGCCCATTCCGACACAGTCGCGTAAAATGATAAAATTTACCCCTGCGCGATTTTTATTTCCGATCAACCAGTCAAATTTTAGTCCATTTCGACACAGTCGCGAAAAATGACGAAATTGCCCCCGTCGCGATTTTTATTTCCGATCAACCTGCCAAATTTAAGCCCATTCCGACACAGTCGCGAAAAATGACGAAATTGCCCCGGCACGATTTTTTTTTTCGATCTACCTGTCAAATTTTAGACCATTCCTACACAGTCGCGAAAAATGACGAAATTATCCACGGAGCGATTTTTAATTCCGATCAACCTGCCAAATTTAAGCCCATTCCGACACAGTCACGTAAAATTACGAAATTGCCCCCGTCGCGATTTTTATTTCCGATCAACCTGCCAAATTTAAGCCCATTCCGACACAGTCGCGAAAAATGACGAAATTGCCCCGGCGCGATTTTTTTTTTCGATCTACCTGTCAAATTTTAGACCATTCCTACACAGTCGCGAAAAATGACGAAATTATCCACGGAGCGATTTTTAATTCCGATCAACCTGCCAAATTTAAGCCCATTCCGACACAGTCACGTAAAATTACGAAATTGCCCCCGGCGCGATTTTTATTTCCGATCAACCTGCCAAATTTAAGCCCATTTCGGCACAGTCGCGAAAAATGACGAAATAGCCCTCGGCGCAATTTTTATCTCCGATCAACCTGCCAAATTTAAGCCCATTCCGACACAGTCACGTAAAATGAGGAATTTGCCCCCTGAGCGATTTTTATTTCCGATCAACCAGTCGAATTTTAGCCCATTTCGACACAGTCGCGAAAAATGACGAAATTGCCCTCGGCGCGATTTTTTTTTCCGATCAACCTGCCAAATTTTTGCCAATTTCGACACAGTCGCAAAAAATGATGAAATTGACCCGGCGCGATTTTTATTTCCGATCAACCTGCCAAATTTAAGCCGATTCCGACACAGTCGCGAAAAATGACGAAATTGCCCTCGAAGCGATTTTCATTTCCGATCAACCTACCAAATTTAAGCCCATTCCGACACAGTCGCGTAAAATGATGAAATTTACCCCTGCGCGATTTTTATTTCCGATCAACCAGTCAAATTTTAATCCATTTTGACACAGTCGAGAAAAATGACGAAATTACCCCCGGCGCGATTTTTATTTCCGATCAACCAGTCAAAATTTAGCCCATTTTGACACAGTCGAGAAAAATGACGAAATTGCCCCCGGCGCGATTTTTATTTCCGAACAACCAGTCAAATTTTAGCCCATTCCGACACAGTCGCGTAAAATGACGAAATTGTCCCCGGGGCGATTTTTATTTCCGATCAACCTGCCAAAATTAAGCCCATTCCGACACAGTCACGTAAAATGAGGAATTTGCCCCCTGAGCGATTTTTATTTCCAATTACCCAGTCGAATTTTAGCCCATTTCGACACAGTCGCGAGAAATGACGAAATTGACCCCGGCGCGATTTTTATTTCCGATCACCCCGCCAAATTTAACTCGATTCCGACACAGTCGCGAAAAATGACGAAATTGCCCCGGCACGGTTTTTGTTTCCAATCTACCTGTCAAATTTTTGTCCATTCCGACACAGTCGCGAAAAATGACGAAATTTACCGCGGCGCGATTTTTATTTCCGATCAACCTGCCAAATTTAAGCCCATTCCGACACATTCGCGTAAAATGACGAAATTGCCCCCGG
>NW_019230357.1:0-3169 GCF_002742605.1 Olea europaea var. sylvestris
GTATAATACGTGAATAACCAAACTATCATAGCCGAATAAAATTCAAAAATACCCGACAACAATAATTAGCAATCCACTCATGGAGCATATACAGAAGCAATGTACATGGGCAATATTAGTCTTATTTGGTAGTGTTCCAATTTCCATATATATATATATATTGAAGAACATGTAGAACTAAATGTCTTTACAAAAGTTTGGTGGAAATTTATGCAGTTACTGTTAGCTATTTTATTTATTATTATTATTATTATTATTATTATTATTATTTTTTTGGTGTACGTCAAGGGAATACTTAAATTACAGCATTGCCTTACACTTGTTCCATGATTATGCTTTATTTTTCTGCATATCTGAAATACATTTCGATCCTTTGAGAAATTCAAGCTGCGAAATATTTCTTACTGCCAAATGTAGAGTGAAAACATAGTTGGCATGTTGTGTTGTTCACAAATTAGTGTTTTGACTTGCAGAATGCTCACTATTACGAAAACCGTAAACTTTTGATCAAAGCCAAAGAGCTTGCAGCAAAGAAGGATGTTGAAGCACTGAAGGAGCTTTCACATACAGAGGTTTGACGATTAATTTGGTGCGTTGAGTTTCAAGTCGCCCTGGTAGTTTCACATAGTTGTCTAACATTTGTGTTCCTCTTCCCACTACCATGTCGAGAAATTCATGTCCTTCTTTAGTACTAACAAGGCATTCAGAGATGACTACAAGAGGAGAGTTTTGCCATCACTCGACATGAGGCAATTGAGTTCCGATGGTCGCATGAGGGATCCGGACGAGAAGCCACTTGTTTCTGTCGAGGCACCAACTCCATCCAATACGGAGAGAATTGTGAAACCAAATGCGAAACTACCTGCTAAGGAAGATTCTGTTCCTCCGTCGCACCATGATAATTCGTCTGTGCAGAAAGCACAAAAAGGAAAGAACGCTCGAAACCAGAAAGAATCAAATAAGAAAACTGAAAACATCTTGGACAAGATTGACCTCGAAGACAGAGATGTCTCTGCTGGGACGCATAAATTGCAAAAGGACGATCCTCCTAAACTTGATGAGACAAAGTTGAAGGAGATGAAGCGAGAGGAAGAGATTGCTAAGGCTAAGCAGGCAATGGAGAGAAAGAAGAAGTTAGCAGAGAAAGCTGCTGCCAAAGCAGCAATAAAAGCTCAGAAGGAAGCTGAGAAGAAACTCAAGGAAATTATTATTATTTTCAATTTTTACTTTTAGCCATTGTCTTATAACCTTAAAACTCAAAATTTGTTTGGCTCTCAAACTATTGCAGGAGCGCGAAAAAAGAGAGAAGAAGAAGGCTGGAGCCGTTGTCTCTCAGGATTCCAAGGAACCAACTGAAGCTGTTGCTGAACTAGAGAAGACGGAGGAAAAAGTTGAAACTCCGGTCCCACTGAAGAAGAAAGGCTGGAAAGAAAATAGCGATAAGCATAGAGCACGACCGAGAGGTCCAGATTCACTTCAGAAGGTTACATTCAAACGCAAGAAGGCAACTAACTATTGGCTATGGGCCGTCCCTGCTGTTTTGGTGGTTCTTGTACTTCTTGCATTTAGTTACAGCTGAGTAGAGTGGTGGAGACCTATATTAGTAAGAATGCTATAAATTCTGTATTTTTTATTTTAATTTTTGGTGTCGCATAGAAAGGACTCGACTTGAAAACTCATAATGTTGATTGAACAGGTTGTTCCGAAGCAGCATTCACTAGAGCAACCATGTTTTTTGAGGACTGATATATTTTGAAATTTTGAGTCTTGAGTAATGTTATTGAATTCTTTGTTTCTTTTGAAACGATGGAATTGTTGTATATATATTATCAACTTTTGAATTATACATTTTATAACTTTTATAAAAATTTATAAAAAATTTGATTTTTTAGCCAAATAAAAACTAAGTAAAAATTATATTAAATACTAAATAGTATGCTCGGCCATTTAATAGGTCCACTTCATTGAAGGCAAAATTGCCCTTAGCTTGGCCCAATAATCGGCCCATTTCATTGTAGTAAAGAATCATAGATCTGCCTCCCCCACTCAACGGCTCCCATAAGAGTAAATTCAAATTCAAATTTTAGTCCCTTTCATTTCTCCTCTGGCAGAGCAAAGATTTTTCGCCGATGGCCACCACTACCACATCCGAGAATTATCTCACAACTCCTACCAAGACACCAGCAGGAGAAAAATCCACATCCAGGAAATGCCACTACCACCAATCCATGGATCCATCATTGGCACGCTCCGCTTCCGAATTTAAGACCCGATTCGAGGCCTACAACCGGCTACAGGCGGCTGCAGTTGCGTTCGGAGAAAAACTTCCTATTCCGGAGATTGTAGCGATTGGCGGGCAGTCCGATGGCAAGAGCTCCCTCCTTGAAGCCCTCTTAGGGTTCCGTTTCAATGTCCGGGAAGTTGAAATGGGCACCCGACGCCCTTTGATTCTTCAAATGGTCCATGATCCCACTGCTGTTGAACCTAGATGCCGCTTTCAGGTGATTTTGGTATTTCATTTATTTATTATTATTATTATTATTTTTGAGTCATTGGGGTTTAACAAAGTTTTCGATTTATTATTTTTATTTTATTATTATTTTTATTATTGTTATTATTATTTTGAAGTGTTTGGTCTAATGCACTTGGCAACTTTCTACAGGAATTTAGGTTCACAAAATTGTCAATTCGTATTGCTGTTTTGAACTGTATGAAAGAACTAAAATGTGGAGAAAATTTGAAACCCTACGAAGTTTGATTTTACTATAAAGCATAAAATTTCGGTCATTTTATAGATACCCAGGGTTATGATTCTTATGAAGTTTAAAAATATTAGATACTTTGAGACTTTCACATGCAACTCAATCCTGAAAAGCCTGAATGTGTTAATTTCTAAAAAGGAAAAGGCTAACAAGTGACTACGAAACAGGATGAGGATTCAGAAGAATATGGGAGTCCTATTGTATCATCCACTGCAATTGCAGATATGATAAAATCGCGCACTGAATCACTGTTGAAGAAGACAAGATCTGCAGTTTCGTCCAAGCCCATTGTGATGAGAGCAGAATATGCACATTGTCCAAATCTCACCATTGTTGACACTCCTGGTTTCATTCTCAAGGTATTCAATAAAACAATGAATATTCTAATTAAGAAAAGTGAATTCCGC
>NW_019230358.1:0-3168 GCF_002742605.1 Olea europaea var. sylvestris
TTTTTGTTTACGATCAACCAGTCAAATTTTAACCCATTCCGACACAGTCGCAAAAAATGATTAAATTGCCCCCGGCGCGATTTGTATTTCCGATCAACCTGCCAAGTTTAAGCCAACTCCGACACAGTTGAGAAAAATGACGAAATTGCCCCCGGCGCGATTTTTGTTTCCGATCATCCTGTCAAATTTTAGCCCATTCTGACACAGTCGCGAAAATTGATTAAATTGCCACCGGCGCGATATTTGTTTCCGATCAACCTGTCAAATTTCAGCCCATTCCGACACAGTCGTGAAAACTGACGAAATTACCCCCGGCGCGATTTTGTTCCCGATCAACCTGTCAAATTTGAGCCCAATACGACTCTGTCGCGATAAATGACGAAATTGCCCCCGGCGTTATTTTTGTTTCCGATCAACCAGTCAAATTTTAACCCATTCCGACTCAGTCGCGAAAAATGATTAAATTGCCCCCAGCGCGATTTTTATTTCTGATCAACCTGCCAAATTTAAGCCCACTCCGACACTGTCGAGAAAAAATGACGAAATAGCCCACGGCGAGGTTTTTGTTTCCGATCTTCCAGTCAAATTTTAGCCCATTCTGACACAGTCGCGAAAAATGATCCAATTGCCCCCGGCGCGATTTTTGTTTCCAATCAACCTATCAAATTTTAGCCAAATCCGACACAGTTGCAAAAAATGACGAAATTACCCACGGCGCGATTTTTGTTCCCGATCAACCGGTCAAATTTGATCCCATTCCGACACAGTCATGAAAAATGACGAAATTACCCCAGGCGCGATTTTTGTTTCTGATCAACTTGTCAAATTTTAGCCCATTCCGACACAGTCGCTAAAAATGACGAAATTGCCCCTGGCGCGGTTTTTGTTTTCGATCAACCAGTCAAATTTTAGCCCATTCCGACACAGTCGCGAAAAATGGCGAAATTACACCCGGTGCGATTTTTGTTCCCGATCAACCAGTCAAATTTGAGCCCATTCCGACACAGTCATGAAAAATGACGAAATTCCCCCAGTCGCGATTTTTTTTTCTGATCAACTTGTCAAATTTTAGCCCATTCCGACACAGTCGCTAAAAATGACGAAATTGCCCCTGGCGCGATTTTTGTTTCCGATCAACCAGTCAAATTTTAGCCCATTTCGACACAGTCGAGAAAAATGACGGAATTGCCCCGGGGCGATTTTTATTTCCGATCAACCTGCCAAATTTCACCTAATTCCGACACAGTCGGAAACCTGATGAAATTGCCCCCGGGACGATTTTTGTTTCCGATCAACTAGTCAAATTTTAGCCCATTCCGACACAGTCGCTAAAAATGACGAAATTGCCCCTGGCGCGATTTTTGTTTACGATCAGCTATCAAATTTGCGACCATTCCGACACGTTCGCAAAAAATGACGACATTGCCCCCGGTGCGATTTTTGTTTCCGATCAACCTGTCAAATTTTAGCCGATTCCGGCACAGTTGCGAAAAATGACGAAATTACCCCCGGCGCGATATTTGTTCCCGACCAACCTGTCAAATTTTAGCCCATTCCAACACAATCGCGAAAAATGACGAATTTACCCCTGGCGAGGCTTTTGTTTCCGATCAACCAGTCAAATTTAAGCCCATTCCGACACAGTAGAGAGAAATGACGAAATTGCCCCCAGCGTGATTTTTGTTTCCGATCAACCTATCAAATTTTAGCAAATTCCGACACAGTTGGGAAAAATGACGAAATTACCCTCGGCGCAATTTTTGTTCCCGATCAACATGTCAAATTTGAGCCCATTCCGACTCCGTCGCGAAAAATGAAGAAATTGCCCCTGGCGCGACTTTTGTTTCCGATCAACTTGTCAAATTCTAGCCCATTTGGACACAGCCGCGAAAAATGACGAAATTGCCCTCGGCACGGTTTTTTATTTCCGATCAACCTGTCAAATTTTAGCCCATTCAGACATAGTTGCAAAAAATGACGAAATTGCCCCTGGCGCGATTTTTATTTCCGATCAACCAGTCAAATTTTAGCCCATTCCGACACAGTCGAGAAAAATGACGAAATTGCCCCCGGCGCGATTTTTGTTTCCGATCAACCTATCAAATTTTGGCAAATACCGACACAGTTGCGAAAAATGACGAAATTACCCTCCGTGCGATTTTTGTTCCCGATCAACCGGTCAAATTTGAGCCCATTCCGACACGGTCGCGAAAAATGACGAAATTGCCCCCGGCGCGATTTATGCTTCCGCTCAACCTGTCAAATTTTAGCCCATTCCGACACAGTCGAGAAAAATGACGAAATTTATCCCGGCACGATTTTTTGTTTCCGATCAACCTGTCAAATTTTAGCCCAATCCGACACAGTCGCTAAAAATGATGAAATTGCCCTTGGCGCGATTTTTGTTTTCGATCAATCAGTCAAATTTTAGCCCATTTCGACACAGTCGAGAAAAATGACAAAATTGCCCCGGCGCGACTTTTATTTACGATCAACCTGCCAAATTTCACCCCATTCCGACACAGTCGGAAAACTGACGAAGTTGCCCACGGCGCGGTTTTTGTTTCCGATCAACCGGTCAAATTTTAGCCCATTCCGACACCGTCGCAAAAAATGACGAAAATGCCCTCTGCGCGAATTTTGTTTCTGATCAACCTGTCAAATTTTAACCAATTCCGACATAGTCGAGAAAAATGACGAAATTGCCCCCGGCACGGTTTTTTGTTTCCGATCAACCTGTCAAATTTTAGCCCATTCCGACACAGTAGCTAAAAATGACGAAATTGCCCCTGGCGCGATTTTTGTTTCCGATCAACCAGTCAAATTTTAGCCCATTTCGACACATTCGAGAAAAATGACGAAATTGCCCCGGCGCGATTTTTATTTCCGATCAACCTGCCAAATTTCACCCCATTCCGACACAGTCGGAAAACTGACGAAATTCCCCCCGGGGTGGTTTTTTGTTTCCGATCAACCAGTCAAATTTTAGCCCATTTCGACACAGTCGCTAAAAATGACGAAATTGCCCCTGGCGCGATTTTTGTTTCCGATCAGCTGCCAAATTTGCGCCCATTCCGACACGGTCGCAAAAAATGACGAAATTGCCCCCGACGCGATTTTTATTTCCGATCAACCTGTCAAATTTTAGCCCATTCCGACACAGTCGCG
>NW_019230359.1:0-1253 GCF_002742605.1 Olea europaea var. sylvestris
TGATTGGAAACAGCTCCCGAAATTGGACTCGGGGCACAGACCCGGGATCACGGGATTTTAGCGAAATTCCTTCGTTTGGGCCTCCGAATAAATAATTTCCTTATTAATTATGTCAGGTTGAAGAAGTGCTGGACAGAAAATAAACAAAGCAAAACCGCACCAGGGGCAGTTTTGACATTTTTCATGACGGTGTCGGAATGGGCTGAAATTTGGCAAGTCGATCGAAAATGGCTCACGAAATTGGACTCGAGGCAAAGACCCAAGATCATGGGATTTTAGCCAAATTCCTTCGTTTGGGCCTCCGAATAATTAATTTCCTTATTAATTATGTCAGGTTGAAGAAGTGCTGAACAGAAAATGAACAAAGCAAAACCGTACCTGGGGCGATTTTGTCATTTATCGCGACGGTGTTGGAATGAGCCAAAATTTGGCAGATTGATTGGAAACAACAGCAAAATTGGGTTCGGTGAATAGACCCGGGATCATGGGATTATAGCCAAATTCCTTTGTTTGGGCCTCCGAATAATTAATTTCCGTATTAATAATGTCAGGTTGAAGAAGTGCCGGACAGAAAATTAACAAAGAGAAACCGTACCAAGGGTGATTTTGTCATTTTTCGTGACGGTGTCGAAATGGGGTGAAATTTGGCAGGTTGATTGGAAACGACTCGCGAAATTAAGCTCGGAGCACAGACCTGAGATCAGGGGATTTTAACTAAATTCCTTCGTTTGGGCCTCCGAATAAATAATTTCCTTATTAATTATATCAGGTTGAAGAAGTGCTGGACAAAAAATAAACAAAGCAAAATCGCACCAGGGGGAATTTTGTCATTTTTTACGATGGTGTCCGAATGGGCAGAAATTTGGCAAGTCGATTGGGAACGACCTGCAAAATTAGACTCGGGGCAAAGACCCGGGATCTTGGGACTTTAGCCAAATTCCTTCGTTCGTGCCGCCAAATAATTTATTTCCTTAATAACTACGTCAGGTTGAAGAAGTGCTGGACAGAAAATTAACAAAGCAAAACCGCACCTGGGGCCACTTTGTCATTTGTCGCGACGGTGTCGGAATGGGCCAAAATTTGGCAAGTTGATTGGGAAGGCCCGCGAAATTGGACTCGGGCACTGACCTGAGATCACGAAATTTCAACCAAATTCCTTCGTTCGGGCCTCCGAATAATTAATTTCCTTATTAATTATGTCAGGCTGAAGAAGTGCTGGACAGAAAATTAACAAGAAAAATCGCCCCAGGGGC
>NW_019230359.1:1501-3167 GCF_002742605.1 Olea europaea var. sylvestris
ATTCGTTTGGGCCTCTGAATAATTAATTTCATTATTAATTATGCCAAATTGAAGAAGTGCTGGACAGAAAAATAACAAAGAAAAATCGCCACAGGGTCAATTAAGCCATTTGTCACGATAGTGTCGGAATGGGTAGAAATTTTGCGGGCTGATTGAAATGGCTCGCGAAATTGGACTCGGTGCACAGACCCTGGATCACGGGATTTTAGCCAAATTCCTTCGTTTGGGCCTCCGAATAACTAATTTCCTTATTAATTATGTCAGGTTGAAGAAGTGTCGGACAGAAATTTAACAAAGCAAAACCGTACCAGGGACAATTTGGTCATTTTTCACGAAGGTGTCGGAATGGGCCGAAATTTGGCAAGTTGATTGGAAAGGGCTCACGAAATTGGACTCGGTGCAAAGACCCGGGATCACGAGATTTTAGCCAAATTCCTTCGTTTGGGCCTCCGAAAAATTAATTTCCTTATTAATTATGTTAGGTTGAAGAAGTGCTGGACAGAAAATGAACAAAGCAAAACCGCACCTGGGGCGATTTTGTCATTTGTTCCGACGGTGTCGGAATGGACCGAAATTTGGATGGTTGATTGTGGACGGCCCACGAAATTGGACTGGAGCACTGACCTGGGATCACGGAATTTCAGCCAAATTCTTTCGTTTGGGCCTCCGAATAATTAATTTCCTTATTAATTATGTCAGGTTGAAGAAGTGAAGGACGGAAAATTAACAAAGAAAAATCGCCCCAGGGGCAATTTTGCCATTTCTCGCGATAGTGTCGTAATGGGCTGAAATTTTGCAGGCTGATTGGAAACGGCTCCCGAAATTGGACTCGGGGCACAGACCCAGGATCATGGGATTTTAGCGAAATTCCTTCGTTTGGGCCTCCGAATAAATAATTTCCTTATTAATTATGTCAGGTTGAAGAAGTGCTGGACAGAAAATAAACAAAGCAAGACCACACCAGGGGCAGTTTTGACATTTTTCATGACGGTGTCGGAATCGGCTAAAATTTGGCAAGTTGATTGAAAATGGCTCGTGAAATTGGACTCGAGGGAAAGACCCAGGATCACCGGATTTTAGCCAGATTCCTTCGTTTGGGCCTCCAAATAATTAATTTCCTTATTAATTATGTGAGTTTGAAGAAGTGCTAGACAGAAAATGAACAAAGCAAAACCGCACCTGGGGCGATTTTGTCATTTGTCGCGACGGTGTCGGAATGGGCCGAAATTTGGCAGGTTGATTGGAAACGACCCGCGAAATTGGGCTTGGTGCATAGACCAGGGATCATGGGATTATAGCCAAATTCCTTTGTTTGGGCCTCCGAATAATTAATTTTCGTATTAATAATGTCAGGTTGAAGAAGTGCCGGATAGAAAATTAACAAAGAGAAACCGTGCCAAGGGTGATTTTGTCATTTTTCGTGACGGTGTTGAAATGGGGTGAAATTTGGCAGGTTGATTGGAAACGACCCGCGAAATTAAGCTCGGAGCATAGACCCGAGATCCGGGGATTTTAACCAAATTCCTTCGTTTAGGCCTCCGAATAAATAATTTCCTTATTAATTATGTCAGGTTGAAGAAGTACTGGACAAAAAATAAACAAAGCAAAATCGCACCAGGGGGAATTTTGTCATTTTTTACGATGGTGTCCGAATGGGCAGAAATTT
>NW_019230360.1:0-4905 GCF_002742605.1 Olea europaea var. sylvestris
TTTTGCTCTTAAATCAACGTTGTTATTTTCAAATATTTTCCAGTCACAATAGCAAAAGCATCAAATAAGAAACATCATAAATGTCAATTATTTGCATTATAAGGCTCAAACATCATAAATGCCAATTAACCATAAAATTCACATAAAAGTGACATATAGACAATGCACTAAGATGATTAGACTTTTTAAGTGGGAGTTTATTCAACTTGAATTTGCTAACTTTGACTGTTGGTTTCAAAATCTATGCAAAGAAGCATTAAACGATCTTAATATGGGGTGTGAATAGAACGACCCTTTGCAGAAATATGAATCAAAATCATAATCCCAAAAGTAAAAAATGAAAATAAAAATGTGGCTATAAAGTTACATAAATACTCGCCACCCCCCACCCCACCTCAAACGCATCCCCAATCACAACACAACCTAAAGGCGTACGAGATAAGTCCAATATTAGGTACAGCTTGGTTTAGATAAAATTAGATGCTGCAAAAGGGACAGAACTATTTGTTAAAATTAGATGTATATTTGTTAAAAAAACAAAAAATTAAAATATTGTGCATAGTATTATTTAGTGTTGTTTATCAAACAAGAATCCACAAATATTATCGTGATACTGAATTGGATTAATAAGAGGGATTCAAAGTCTTAGTAATCATCTCACCCAATTTTGCAAAAAACTCTCATAATTTGCTCACTGTACTTTAATTAGTTAATTTGTATGAATTCTTCAAACAATTTTGACTATTCGATTAAAGATAACATTAATTGACTCTAGATTAAGTACATAATTCTCCGGGAACAATATCTTATTGACACTTTATTTCTTATTCATGATACCGTACATTTGGGAGAATTCGTATGATCACTCCTCATTGGCGACAGTTAGTTTCTTGATGGAGGATTTACATTGTTTTTTTACGATCATAATTAACAATAATCACGTTCGAACAAATTTTATGAATTTGCAGATGAGCCCGTTTTAGGTTCTGAATCTTCTCACCGACTTGTTTCGACCTGGCATCGATTTTGCACAATTGGTCCTCGCCCTTTGAAACTAACCAGAAGGAACTTAAAATTGTTTTTGCATTTGTTCTCAACTGCAAGATCTCTTCAATTTAACGCGAAAAGGAAGAAGGAAAAGTTCAAAATCTGTCATTCTCCTATCTATACGCGAAAAAAAAACAAAGGATTTTATTTTTCTCCTTTTTGTACAACACAGATTCATTTCCTCAATGATGCTTTTGGTTGATAATGAAAATCTTCTAGAGTTCGAATTTCAATTATAAGCTACAAATTTCCCTTGCTTACATGCACGCGAGTATATGGAATGTTTGGTGCAAAAGCTATAAACATGTCTGTCTTCCATCCAATATGAACACAAAATAATTTGCAAAAATAAATCTAAAACTCATGAAAACTATATAAAAAACATATTAAGAATGGCAACATGCAGATAAAATAGTAGCATAATCAGCATCCTCTCTATTATTTTATACATATATTATGCATTGTTTTCTCTCTCCGACGTGTTATGTGTGTTTGTGTGTGAGAGAGACACACGTCTTTGAGCTGGCTTAAACGTGAGGATTAGAGAATGCTGAAAGGTTAAATAAAGACCTTCCATTTCTCTAAGGAAACTCCCATGAAGTGTCCTCCTAGTAACAGAAGCTTTGGAAAAAAAAAAAAAAATGGTAAAGAATTTCAATAGTAAGGATGTAAAAGGATTTTTATAATACGCTTTTAACTCTTTTAATTATTTTCGTTATTATTTGATCTATTAATAAGCTTGTAAGATGTGGACAAGATCATCAGTTCGATTGGAAACTGGGATCCGGAAATCCATTTGAAATTCAACCCAATTAAATGTAACAAATTGAAAAAATATAAAATTAAAAGAAACTTCACTTCTTTAATTTTTCGACTGATAGAAGTTATAATTTTTTGGTTTAATATATGGACCGATTTTTTCATCGTATAAATAGAATATTATTCTATGTATCTAAAATTTATACAAATTATATTTATATACCGGTCTTTGCCCGTGCAATGCACGGTATCAATTTTTTTTGAAAGTAATATTAGTGTATTAAACGTGTCTGATTTTCGGGAATTACATACATTACTCAAATGTTTGCAATGGCCATAATGGGATGAAAATTTTTTTCCTGAGCATGCAGAGATATGCACTAAATTATATTATTTTAGAACATACGAAATCCATTTATACGTAGAATAAGGACAATCAAGTTACTGAAAGAAGAAACACAATAATACAAGTTTTGTATAATTTGTGCAAGTACTTAAAATACAAATGGACTTTGATGTGGTGACGTTGTCAAAATTATCAAGGAAATTAATAACAGTCTGACAATATTCTGGAAGGAAGTACTTATCATCAATGGTTTGCTTTGTTAAAAATGATATTATAATATTAAAATATTATCCATTCTATTGTCCAAATTGTATATTCAGTAATGAACACAGGGAATTACCTTTTAATGGCATTTATGAAGACTTCCAACTCACTCGAAGAACCTTCCACGTTATACAACTTATCAACGACTGTGACAATTATCCCAGCTTTTATCACTATTAATCGGGCAATGGAATCAAGAGGTAGGGAATCATTGGCATCAAAAGCGAATTATACATATATAGTTTTTCTCTCCTGAATCCCATGTCGCTAAGTTCTCATTTGATGGATCATCTGTTTTTCATAAATCGAGAAATGTTACTATATACTATCCATGTTTTATGTGTAGAAATTGTAATGATAGATTTTTTTCATAAATCGAGAAATGTTATTACATACTATCCATGTTTAATTTGTAGAAATTGTAATGATAGATTTTTTTTGAAATGTGCAGATCAAATCATTAATACAAACTTGTAAAAAATTGGTTGGTATGGGGGTGGAGGGACAACAACTAAGCTAAAAAATAAAAGGGAAAATTGCAACAGTGGTCCTTAACATTTTAATTTTTTACAAACTTTATCCTAATTTTTATTTTGTGCAAGTGAAGGTCCCCAACCTTTCATAAATATGTACCTGATGTCCATTTGGATGGAAACCGTCCAAAACACCGTCAATTAACCGGAAAACTCCTTGAATTATTTGCTACCGAGACGGTTTTTTTGGATGTTGACACCTTTTTGGACGGTGTTTTTGGACGATGTTTTAAACGATTTTATTGGATATTGATTGCTTAATCTTCTGGGTTTTCAGGTACATATTTATAAAATGTTAGGAACTTCTGCTAGTAAAAAATGAAGGTTAGGGTAAATTTTGCAAAAAAAATAAAAAGTTCAGGGACCGCTGTTGCAATTTCCTCAAAATAAAATTGCTAACTTTGACTGTTGCTTTCAAAATCTGTGCAAAGAGCATTAAACGATCTTAGTGTTGAAGAAGAGGAAATAAAATTTATTATAATACCTGAAATTAGATAAGAAACTTCCGAACTTTTGTCAAAATTGAAGAACTTACTTGAATTGAATTAATTTTGAATTTTATGAAAGATTTAAAAATATATATCTGAGGCTCATATTGACAATCATACTCTTTAGTTTTAAAAGGCGAGGATCAATCGTGCAAAATCGGGTCTAATTTTGCTGGAGGATTTACATTGTTTTTTACGATCATAATTATTTGTTCTAACAAATTTTATGAATTTGTTCTGAATCTTTTCACCAAATTTTATGCATCCGTTTTGCATAATTGATCCTCGACCTTTGAAACTGACATGCCAGAAGGAACTTAAAATTTCTTTTGCATGAAGATGGGAGGAAGACAGCATAAAGAGCGAAACATTTGTTCTCAACTGCAAGATCCCTTCAATTTAACGCAAAAAGGGGGAAGGAAAAGTAAATAAAGTTTAGTTGCCGAAAAGAACTAAGGATTCTGTTTTTCCCCTTTTTGAACAACGCAGATTCAATACCTCAACGCTGATTTTGGTTGATAATGATAAACAGGAAAAGTTCGAATTTCACTTATAAGCTACAAATTTCCCTTTACTCTTATGCCTGCGAATAAATGTTATGTTTGATTCGGATGAAGTTATGGTGCATAAGTTAAAAAGAAACATATCCATCCAACGTGAACAAAAAATAATTTGAGAAAATCGATCTAAAAATCATGAAAACTATATAAACAAATCGAATGGTATGAAAAGATATTTGAAATGGATAATGTATAGGCAACTTTGTGTAAAAGCGATTGAGCAACCAGTAACCGGTAGCAAACGGTAACCAAAATAAATGTTATTGATTACTAACTTAATTAACTCTTAAATTTTAACACCGTTTATTACCACGTAAGATGTTCATTCACCACGTGGATTTTTTTGCTTACGTGGACGAACTACATTGAGATAAATGATTAATTCACGAACCCAATTCTCCATGTCCATGCTCTTTTTCTCCATCTTTATGTGAGTTTTTCTGCTAGTAACAGGAACTTGGGAGAAAAATAAAGAGAAACGGTGAAGAATTTCGTTAGTATGGATGTAAAAGGATTTTTATAATATGTTTTTAATTCTTTGAATTATTTTCATTATAATTTGATCGATAAATAAGCATATAAGAAGTGGACAAGATCGATCAGTTCAACTGGATACTGGGAACTGGTTTGAAATTCAACCTGGTTAAATGCAAAAAATTGAAAATATAAAAATTAATTAATTATTCTATTCCAAAGGGCTCCTTCTCCGAAAACACTGTTGCAGGAACTGAACTTATTTAGTTCTTCTATGCCTAAAAGTTGTATTTTTTGGGTTTAATGTGTGGACCGATCTTTCAATCGTACAAAAAGAATATTATTCTTGGTATCTAAAATTTATCCAAAACTATATTTAATAATGTCTAACAAAACTTCTTTTAAAAAGTGCAATAAAATAGATTTAATTTATC